>NC_057797.1:495102423-495402423 GCF_018294505.1 Triticum aestivum
CCCCATTCCTACTCCGTTGGCGCAAAAACTACTTCTCCACCAGCGGCGAAACCCCGGCGTCCTCCGTCCGCCACCCCATTCCACCCATCAACCACCGCCCTCCTCCATCATGTTGGAGCCGATACCCCGACGTCGTTGTCCACCGAAACCTCGACTGCAACGCCCTCCATGGCTAGTAGTTGAAGCCGAGGCCGGGCCATCCATACCCGAGCCTGTTCAACCACGCCGTCCTGTGCCTCACCGCTGTCGCTCCAACTTCGCCACCCTCCACCGCACTAGAGTTGTTCCTGCTACGCCGTCCTTCGCCGCCTCGGATCTGCTTCCCCTCCGCCGACATACGGCCACAGCAACACAGTCAACAATTTGGCCATGGGTTCGTCCAAGCCTGCACCCTCCTCCAGAACATCGGTTTCCTCGGCAAAAAGAAGAAGATCGGCGCGACATGTGGAGGCGACCACACCGACAACCGAAAATGGTACTCATCTTCCCTTATTCATGCAAATCTTATGTGTCTGCTTGCACGGTATTCATCCCATAGAAGACACTAGTTGACCGCTTCTTCTTGATACTAGATATTCCTAGTAACTCACGATGCACAAGGTTTCTCCTCATATACTATTTCACCTTAGCTAGAGGTACGTCGCCCCCTGAATTTCAATTCCTGGTCAGTTGATTCCCAATTAACGGAAGCATTCCCCGGCATAACAGGCGCTAGTCCGCCTATTATGCCAGGGAAGCAGCGCCTCGGTGTTTATCTTAGGGGTGTGTGGGGCCTAGAGCTACTAGAGCCCGATCTAGCGATCGGCCGAGATTAAAGGGATGGTTTGGGGGCGCTACCAAGAACGGCGATGGTGTTAGGTCGAGAAGAGGGCAGGGCGGCGGAGGCAGGGGTCTGGGCCGGTGGTCGCTGGCGGTTCGAGAAAGATCGTCAACAGTGACTGGCGGGAGGTAGACGAAGGTCATCTGCCCGTTCCTTATAGATCAGGTGGTTCATTAAAAAAATCTATTGACCTATTTATTTTCAGTCGACTGTTATCTTTATATGACCACATGTGGTGGTGTGCTGGAGGAGTACCTGCATTTCTTGTGCTCATATATTACAAAATCATACGGAGTAGAATCTAATTTTGTTTGCCATGCAATGTTGTAGAGCTATCATATGTCTCCTGTCATTTATTTTTCAGCCACCTGCTATCTGCTACTTTTACAATGCACTAGTTCTACGCACACTTCACCCATACTCTCACTATTGTGTTTTTATGCAAGATTATTTCAGACTTTGCTGCTATGAGAGAAGGAAAAAAGAAAAGAGAGAAGTCGCTCCAGCGTCGTACGCTGATAGGCCAGGCACATTTCAGCCTTATAATAGGTGTAGTGTCAGCAGATGGAGACGGTAAACGTAGCTCTAGAGTTGATGACCTCGCTCGCAATGAACCACCATCCCAGGTGCTTGCTTTAACTTCACGGTGTCATATGTGGTTGCATGTTCCATATGGTGTCTAGCTTGTATTCGAAAGGCGAAGTTAGTCTTTATTAAGATAAGGAAAGATATTTTTTACATGAACCACCATCCCGTGAGCAGTAGAAGACAAATAGCTAGTAAGGGCACTGGTCGAGCGAGTGACAAGCCCAGCAAAGAGAGGCATCACCTGGAAGCCAACTAAAAAGCCGCGATGGTGGCGAATCAGCCCGCCTCCCACCAGGCTCTTAGGTCCTAGATGATCATGCTCACCACTCCTGCCGGATGTCTAGCTTGTATTGCTTCCAATTTTGGTTAAATTGCATCTACTTAGCTTACAAATTATACCTTTGAATACGACATGCCTTTCTGTTTTTGGTACATACTAGTACATCTGTGTATTAACCATGTTCTTACATCAAACTATTGTTCTTGTGTATCACTCATCAATCACTTATGATGAGGCAGTCAGGCAAGTGGATTACTCCTCATTTAAAGAATGCAGTGTCAACCTCCCGACATGATTCTCAAGAAATAGCAAGGCTAGATGAAGATAGTGAACGTAGCTCTGTAGTTGATTACCGCATTTCCCCTACACTAGCATCGTAGGTGCTTGCTCTAACTTGGCAGCGTGATATGTGGTTGCATGTTGCATATGGTGTCTAGATTGTAATTCGTCCAATCTGGTTAAACTGCATGTGCTATTCTGCTTAGCTTATACATTATACCTATTAATGTGACATGCCTTCCCATATTTAGTACATAGTACATCTGTCTATTAAGCATGTCCTCACATAAAACTATTGTTTTTTTGCATCCTGCATAAATCAATATGACGAGACACCTTCAGTATAGGGAGTGTGATATTAGTTGCATCTTTCATATGATTTATAGCATGCGCTGCTTCTAATTTGTTGAAATTCCCTTTATGATGGGACACTTTTAACTTGGCAGAGTCATATTGGTTGCATCTTTCACGTGGTGTCTAGCTTGCATTGCTTCTTATTTGCTGAAATGGTTTTTGCTTAGTTTACACAAACAGTTGTGAATATGCCATGTCGTCCTGTTTTTCGTATTATTCCATCCTGGAATCATGTGTTTGCCTTACATCAAAGTAGTGATTGTCAGTATCATGCACGAATGAGTTCTGAAGAGTGAATTTTATTGCTTTTTCTTGTCGGTTTTACTTGACAATTCAAAATCAATAAAGCGGAAGGAAGTTAGCAAGGCAGCGGATGAAGGTGCTCCTTCCAAATGGAGGGCCTCTATAGATTCTACTCCTCCATCCCCCCAAGATGATTTCCAAGACAACACATGCATACACACTCAACGTAGTTGTGTTGGTGATGAGCACGTCTCCCCTAGTGCACCATCACACATGCTCCCTCTAACTTGGCACTGTTATATGTGGTTGCATGTTATGTATGATGTCTAGCTTGTATTGCTTCTAATTTTGTTGAATTTCATCTGCTTACTTTACACATTATACTTGTGACTAAGACACGTGTTCTTGTTTCTAGAACATACAATATTTGTCTATCACACCATGTTCTTACATCAAAGTTCATTTGTTCTGAAGAACTAAAGTATTATTCGTTTTTCTTGTCTGCTTGACTTAAAATGGCACAGAGAAAGAGGAAGCAAGACAGAACGACAGGGAAAGGGAAGCGGAACAATCTTGCAGATTTTGATGGTACTGATGGTGCAATAGAAGGTCAAAGTCCAGCGGAAAATTATACCGACAGGGTATCCCGTGCTACACGAACTACAGAACAAGCCAAACAGAAACAAATAGCTGCCACCAAACAAATAGAGACAACCCTAGTTGTTGCAACACCTTCCATAGTACCACCAGCTACACGATTTACTCATTGGTCAACTCAGCTAGCAGCATGTTCCCAAGCTCCCTTGCCACCTGACACTACTTCCGAAGCACTCTTGACACAAGATGAGTTGGCAAGATCATATGAACTTTGTGAGCTTCAACAGCAAGAAGGTAGTTGTTGGAGTCAAGTTACAGTTGCATGCTTCTTTATATGTAGTCTCACAGCTTGATGTACACTAACACTTCCTATGTTTGTTGTTCGACTAGCACCTAGGCGCAAGAGGAAACAAACATCAGGGATAATGCTCGATAGGTTAACTAAATGTAGAGGAGGAAGAATGGAGATCCATTTTGAGGCAGGTTTAAAAATGCCACGTGATGCTACAGAGTCAGCCAAGTTAGTATCAGAGGCAGCGGTTGCTGTTAGGTGTCATGTACGTATCCTCCCAACATGGATTCAGTACAGGAATGACAAAGACGAAACCCGGTTCAACACCTTCCTCGGCCATTTATCTGTAAGTAGGTTATGTATGGAAACTAGTCATATCATCTTGCTCTATCCAATACTTTCTAGGTTGCTGATAATGAGACTCCCATAATTTTGAACAGATGAGGTTCAAGTTGGATAGCCAAGATGATGCAACCAGACAAGCTTGCACCCATGTTTTCAAGTCTGTTCTGCGACAGTATCGGTATAACTTGAGGAAAACTCACTTTGAAGGCAAGGCTAACAGTGAACTTGTCCAAACATCTCCAGTGGAAAATATATCTGATGAAGACTGGAGAGGCCTCGTTAAACACTGGTCTGATCCGAAGTATCAGGTACATTATATATATGTGTGATCAGATCACATGTTGACGTCCTATTTACGCATGTGCCACACACCTCTATCTTCTTGTAGGTGAACTGTTCAAAGAACAAGGCCAATCGTACGAAAGTGAAATTCCAACAAACGATAGGATCCCGTAGCTATATTGCACACTGCAGGCTCTTGTAATTAGCTGATGTTTCACTCTTTTCGATGTACCATATTATCAGATCTATATTGACTTGTTCCAAATGCAGAGGAAAGCCCGCAAGGGCCAAAAAGTACCCGAACCAAATGATGTGGAAATCTTCAAGGACTGTCACACCAGCAAGAAGAAGGGCATGACTACACCAGTCAAAGCCGATGTTGTAAGTCCTTAATCCTCATGCCTTTTAACTACTACTTACTCTGACTTGTGCCTTGAACTGCATGGTTTGCAGCCAATGTCTATTACTCTTTTCAATTTTATACACAATTGTCTTAGCGTATCATTGCACCTTACAAGGTTTAAAAGAGAGGAGTGATGTTCTTTTGATCTTGACCTGTAATCTAGTTCCGTGCTGGACTTGCCCACACAATGTTACAATTACCTGTTTTTCTGTTCTCAGTTGTTTTGTGATATGAATGATGTCATACTATGCTTACTGTATTATAAACTTCGCCTCTTTATCCTTAGCCCTCAATACAATGTGAAGAAATAGACAATACATTAGCGATGGTACATGGTCATATGTTTGGAACCTGGTTTTATTATGTACTTTGGAATAAAATACAACTATTATTTTACATGGGTTCACCAGAATGAGTTTTGTATATAGACCAAAGCTATTTTGTTTGGTTTTGTTGCCTCCTTAATATCTTCTGTTCTGGTACTACTAATGTAAAACAACAACTTTTCAGCAAGCTATGGAAAAAATGGTGGAACCGCCACCTTCTGAAGGTGGCGAGGCAACTATAACCGCAATGTCAGCTCTTGCTGCAGTGGGTCAGTATCTATCCACTAACAATGCCAAAAGCACGTTCCTGCGTAATACTGGCTTGGTTGTTAAGGCAATCTCGTCCAAACTGCCTCATGATCAAGATATGCAAGCTCAAAACAAATTTGTATCTGCGCTCCAAACACAAGTCCATTCCCTAACAAAGACCATTTGTGAAACAAGGAGAGACATTGTTCGATGTTGTCAAGATATGCATGGTTTTGAAAACAGACTATCAGAAATTTGCTATGTTGTTCAGGAGCCTAGGAGAACTGAAGGCGAAGGTTATGGTGCTCCATCGGACAATACAACATGAAAATGTAACAGTCAGGTCAAATGAACTGAGCTTCTGAACTTCTGGTGGTGCATTTATCTACTAGACTGTTAACTTTTATGCCAACCTTCCTTTTGTTTTATAGTTGTAATTTGTTTTGGTGCGATACAAAATTTCTTCTTAACGTGCAGCCATCGGCTGAAGAAAACAGCAAGCCATTTTTGTATAGTGTAGGGTGTTTTCTATATTTGCATTGGTGGCGAACTTTGATGCCCACCGGCTGTAGTTAACATGGGCCTCCTACGGGCTGTAGAAACAATGGGCCTTCTGAGGGCCGTAGAAACAATGGGCCTTCTATGTGGCATAGAAACAATGAGTCTTATACGGGTCGTAGACACAATGGGCCTTCTATGGGCCGTACCATCAACGGGCCTTCTACGGGCCGTATGATCGGTTGGCCAAACATGGGCCAATAACAGACCACATTATGGTCGTAAATGGGCTAGAGTTGAAATCGTTCATGGGCTGACCATAACAGGCCGTCGTTAATCAGCCGTATTTTTATGAAGTTATGAAAACGGCCCAACGTATTAACGGGCCATAAACGGCCGACTGTAACCACGGGCTGAATTTGGCCCACAAGCAGAAAATGACAGTAATGGGTCATAAGTAAAAGAATGTGGAAATGAACCCAAGAATAAATGGCCCCCGAGAAAGCCGAAAGATAACATGGGCTGGAAACAGCCCAACAGAATAATGTGCCATTAATGGGCATAAAGTGATACACTGTTCATTACGGGCCAGTTTCACCACGTGCCGTTAATGGGTATAAAGTGATACACTGTTCATTACGGGCTAGTTTTACCAAGGGCCATTAATGGGCCGAGAGTAATAAAGGCCTCATATGGGCCGAAAGACATAGTGGGACATACATGGGACGGAAGTTGAAACAGGCTGGAATTATATTAGACAGCCCAGATGACGCTACTGGGCCTAATTTGGATAGGCCGTAAACAGGCCCTGGGTTAGCGGGCTGTAAATGGGCTATATGCGAACAGGCCGTTAACAGGCTTGCCATGGGCCGGCCCGCCACCTTTTGACCAAGTCAAATGGGCCGGCCTTTTCACAGGAATGGTCCTCTGTTGGGCCGTGCCACATGTCAACGTATCATATGCGCTTTGGGTCCAATGAGTGGATGACGTCTGTCCCAACGGTGAGCCGACACGTGTTTCCTCTAGCCAATGATGATTTTACACATGGAAAATCCCCATTGGTCGGGGCTGTTAACGGGTTGTCGGATCCAAAACCGGACCCGATAGCTTAACGGCGTTCCATTATGGTGGATGCCACATGTCGGTCACCCTTGATGAAAGCACTTCTGTGACGCGTGGTTTATCGTCATGGAACTGGACACTTCCGTGATGATAATTTTGGTAATGTCATGGAACACTTCGACGACATCACAGGTATGACTATCTTGATTCTGTCATAAATTTGTCATGGATGTACATGCATGACAGAAAACGTGACCTACTGTGACAAACACATATCATCACGGAAGTGTATTTTTTTGTAGTGCAATAGGCCGGACGCCCGAGGACCCCTTAGTCCAGGACTCCCTCAGTAGCCCCTGAACCAGGCTTCAATGACGAGGTGTCCGGCACGCAGATTGTCTTCGGTATTGCAAGGTGGGTTCCTCCTCCGAACACTCCAACACAGTCTTCGAACACAAAGAACGTGTCCAGATATGCAAAACAAGTACTACACACAACCGCAGAGAGTATAATATTTCACGAGTCCAATCTGCTGACAACTTTTTTGTAACGTGATATCACATCCCTTCCCGGTTATTGTTTCGAAGCATTTTTCGGCTTGCCGCTCCATATTTCGAGATGTGGTTTTATTGGCACGTCTTGTCAAAGCAGAGATCATGTCCCCTTATTGCGGGATTCTCATTAATACGATATGGGTAATCCAATTGTGCCACCTGCACGGCCCCTGGGGAACAGGTGAGTTTTATGGCGAGTGGGGAGGCGCTTGATATTCACTTCCTTTATAAGGAGATAAGGATTCACCTCTTTAGCCCACGCCTTCTCTCTTTCAGCATACCCACTCTCGAGCTCC
The DNA here is from genome assembly GCF_018294505.1 of Triticum aestivum. NCBI lineage: Eukaryota > Viridiplantae > Streptophyta > Magnoliopsida > Poales > Poaceae > Triticum > Triticum aestivum. The sequence goes on from NC_057797.1 coordinate 495,109,892, forward strand.
AGCGCCCAAGTTCTCATCTTTTCTGCCTTGAGAAAGCACTCTGACCATGTCCGGAGCGCAGGGCAAGTGGATGGACTCCACCGTCAAGGAGAAGGACATCACCCAGCTTCAGGAGGCCGGATACTTGGCCAAGGAGGTCACCCATCGGCTTCCAACTGAGGGACAGATCGTCCCTACCCTGAAGCCCCATGAGAGGGTAGTTTTCATCCCCCACTTCATCTACGGGCTGGGATTTCCACTCCTCCCCTTCGTCCGCGGACTCATGTTCTACTATGGGCTGTATTTCCATGATCTGGCCCTAAATTCCTTCCTCACTATCTCGGCATTCATCATCGTGTGTGAGGCTTTCCTCCGCACCCCACCCCACTTTAGATTGTAGCTGAAGACCTTCAATGTGAAGCCGAAGCTGGTGGGTGGCCACCACGCAGAGTGCGGAGGCGCCATGGTGAGAAAAATGTCCAACATCCCGTGGCCCAAAGGCACCTTCATGGAGACAGTCAAGGGGTGGCAGAAGTTGTGGTTCTACATTACAGAGCCCCGCGACACTAACTAGGCCGCGACTCCTGAATTCAAATTCGGACGAGCTGACAGCGCTTCAGACGCGCATCAGGAGCATGATGGACAAGAACATCAAGCTTGTCGATGTGATTCAGGTGATGCTAGTTCGTCAGATCCTTCCATGCCAGAATCGGGCTTGCCACCTATGGGAGTTCGATCCGGCCGAGCACAAGACCTTTCAACGGTTCTCCAGAACTACGCACGAAGATATCTGGAAGGTGCCCTTCAAGGCCAACGAGACGTGGCCAAAGACGACCAAGGACCGTGGGCACAACCTGGCCCATCCCACCAGTTCGATAAGTTTTTTGTGTTTCAAGGTATATCCCTTACTTGCTTACTCATGGAGGATGTCCGAACTTCCCTATTTGTTTTTTCAGGGTTGGACGAAGAAGGCAGAGCGGATGCAGTGTCCGGCTCTGCTGCCCGAGGAACCAGCAATCCCGCTTTTGACAAAGATGCTGGTTCTGGCGCCCTACAAGGCGCCGGACAAGAAGGCCAAGAAGAAGGCCAAGGGGACCATAGGTGGCCTCCGTCCCAAGGGTACTTCATACAAGGTGTCCGAAGACATGGAAACTCACTCCTCCGCCACCGAAGATGACGAGGAGGAGGAAGAGGAAGAAGAAAGCAACTCCCCCCTCCCCGAGGGGGGAAAGAAGAGGGCAGCCTCCGCAAATCTGGAGGCAGAGGCGTCCAAGAAGGGGAAGGTCTCTATCGATGTCAAAACCGGCAGATCTCGGGTAGGGGGTCCTGAACTGTGCGTCTAAGGCGGATGGTAACAGGAGGCAGGGGACACAATGTTTTACCCAGGTTCGGGCCCTCTTGATGGAGGTAAAACCCTACGTCCTGCTTGATTAATATTGATGATATGGGTAGTACAAGAGTAGATCTACCACGAGATCGGAGAGGCTAAACCCTAGAAGCTAGCCTATGGTATGATTGTATGTTGTAGTTGTTGTGTCCTAGGACTAAAACCCTCCGGTTTATATAGACACCGGAGAGGGTTAGGGTTACACAAGGTCGGTTACAAAGGACGAGATATCCATATCCGTATTGCCTAGCTTGCCTTCCACGCCAAGTAGAGTCCCATCCAGACACGAGACGAAGTCTTCAATCCTGTATCTTCATAGTCTAACAGTCCGACCAATGGAGATAGTCCGGCTATCCAGAAACCCCCTAATCCAGGACTCCCACAGTAGCCCCTGAACCAAGCTTTCAATGACGATGAGTCCGGCGCGCAGTATTGTCTTCGGCATTGCAAGGCAGGTTCCTCCTCCGAATATACCACGGAAGAATTTTGAATACAAGGATAGTGTCCGACCCTGCAAAATAAGTTCCACATACCACCGTAGAGAGAATAATATTTCCACAAATCCAATTTGCTGACTCATTTTGGCAACACGACATTATGTCATGGCCCGGTGATTATTCGAACCGTTTCCTTTATCTAGCCCTGCACATAACGCGAGGCAGTTTTTTTGACACGTCTTGTCAAAGCAGAGAGCGTGTCCCCCTAATTACGGGATTCTCATCAATACGGTCATGGGTAACCCAACCGTGTCTAGGACTCCTAGATTATAGGCAAGTCCCAAACAGCTACGGAGAGGACGCTTGATATTCACCCTCTTTATAAAGGGACAAGGCTTTTACTTTTTTCCCTCGCGTGCTCAATCGAATCCTTCCCCCGCCTCAAGTTCTAACACCCAAAGCCCAGGTCAGGTGCTCCGGATCTTCAATCATGTCCGGATCTAGCCTTCAAGGCCGGTGGATGCCCTCCTCCGTTACGGAACAAGACATCAAGAAGTTGAGGGAGGCCAGATACCTGACCGCCGAGGTTTCGCATCGGCTGCCTGCTCGAGGGCAGGTCGTCCCTACTACTGAACCCAACGAAGACGTCGTGTTCATCTCCCACTTCCTCCGAGGTCTAGGCCTCACTCTGGATCCCTTCGTTAGGGGGCTGATGTTTCCTTACGGGCTAGATTTCCACGATCTGGCCCCGGACTCCTTTCTCCACATCTCATCATTTATTGTTGTATGTGAGGCCTTCCTCCGCATTACCCCTCACTTCGGCCTATGGTTCAAGACCTTTGACGTGAAGCCGGAGATGGTCGAGGGGTAGCATGTAGCGTGCGGAGGCACATTAATAAGCAGGATTGCTGGAGCTCCATGGCCAAAGGGTTCTATTCCAGAGGTGTCCGGATTATGGCAACGGGGGTGGTTTTACATCACAGCTCCCAGAAGTGCCAAGTGGGTGGCTGCCCCTGCTTTCCGCTCAGGCCCTCCACCACAACTGATGTCATGGATTAGCAGAGGGCTGAGCTGGGGTCCCGCCAAGGACGTGCCTATACTGCAAAGCCGCATTCAAAATCTCTTCGAAGGAGATTTCAATTTGATTATGGTAATGCAAGTCATGTTGGTTCGACGAATCCAGCCATGCAAACGCCGACCTCTTTGCATGTGGGAGTTCAACCCAGAAGGACCGCGCGCTATTCAGGATTTCCTCGGCCTGACGCACAAGGAGATGTATAGATCATTCTTTGGACCCCAGATAGAGTGTCCGGATACTACCGAGGACGTGGGCCTGAGCAGCAACCGCACCACCAACCAAGTAAGTTATCCTCTAGCCGAACACACGTCTTTCATTTATCATGACGTTATTCTAAGAAATCGCTCTTTGACCAGGACTGGATAACAAAGGTGAAGATGATTCGGTGTTCGGCCCCCCTTCCTGAGGGTTTGGAAAATCCGGTACTGGAGAAGATGCTCGAGCTAGCACCTTGCCCGGAGCCCTCAAAGGAAGACAAAAGGGGGGAACAATGAGGGTGAAAGAGGGCCTCCATCGCTACCTACTCCGACCGAGGGAACGAGCACCTCCGTGAGGGAGGATAACCGAGGGGAGGAATCGGACATTCTCTCACCCCGGGGGAGGAAGAGGACTACCTCTGAAGATCCGGAAACCAAGGTTTCCAAGCGGGAGAAGAAATCTCCACCAGAGGGTCCTGCCTTGGAGGGTCCTCTTGCCGCACAAAGTCCGCGCGGGGATCAGCCCTCTAACGAGCTGTAAGTAATTAAAAATTACTTTAATAGTGACGATATAGTACCTTACCTCTGAGGAAAATAACCGTAGTATTTATCTTGTAGTTTGGATCTTCGCCCTTCTCAGCAGAGCTCGTCTTCGGGGATCTTCTTCCGGAGATGATGGAGAGCGAAATGCCTCCCCCGGACTCCCCCGCTCAAGAAGCGGGCAACCTTGAAGTGTCGTCACGGAGGGCCTCTCCGTATCCGGTGAGGCCAGAAGATAATCCTATAGTCACCCGAAGTCCCCAGCGTCCGGCTCTTGAAGAGAGCAAACAGAAGAGTCCGGCACCAACTGGTATGCGGTCGGACGTACTGAAAGAGTTGTTGGAGCGAGCGGCCATCTTAGAAGAACCGTACATTGATGGGTACGGTGATGGAAAGGATCTCATCCGCCGAAAGCGGGTTGCATGATGCCTTTATGAGTCTACTGACGGGCTTTGAGGTACGTAAAATGATGTACATTTGTGATGGTACCGCACATTTTTAGGTGTGCCCTGTGTAGATAGTAGCCCCTGAGACTCTAATTGTCACCGAGAACGGCGGCAAACAGAGGATCGTAGTCCCAGGAAATAACCATACAGCTTTAAGGTGCAGGTAGTCGGAGCTCCGGTGGCTAGCCGGACTCATGAGTTTGCTGAACTGAAGCGGCAACTAGATGCGGCGGATGCTGACATCGAGCTTGTTAACAAGAGGCTTGATGAGGCACAGGGTAAGTGTTATTTTCTGGCGAATGCCACATAGTAAGAGCAGCATGATGCCAGTATCTTTAATATGTTGTGACTGCAGATGGAGCTGCCACCGTGGAAACCCTGCGGGCGGAACTTGCCCGAGCCAAAGAACAAGCAAGGTTTAGTAATGCGGCTGCTTTAAAGGCGGCCGAAGAGTTGAAAGCCGAGAAGGCCGCGCATTGCAAGAGCAAAGAGAAGATGGCCAATATGGCCATAAAGTTAAAAGACATTGCCGACCGTTGCCGGTTCCTTGAAAAAGAAAACCGAGCGAAGGTGACGGACCTTGAAAAGGCGATGATGGCGAACAAAGACACCCGCTCTGCTATGAGAGCGAAGAAGGAGCTGCGTGAAGCCAGGGATATTGCGGCTGGGAAGCCCTTCATGCTACGGAGAAAGTTCGGAGATCCACGGTATGCCCCTCTGGATCTGCTGTGGAGTTCGGCAGACGCATATATGGACTTGGCGGCGAGCGCTGCCGATGCGGCCAAATACTTCCAGGGTCAAATAGATCGTGAAGTGGGCAAGCTGTTCTGGTCGCAATTCAACGTTCCAGTGCATCCGCTTCCATTGACTGATCAGCTAGCCGAATGGGCCGAACTAAATAGGTTGTCCGGACTCGCCATGTGGTCTGTCGTGGATTAGCTGTGGCTGGAAAAGCCGAAGCCAAACAGCTATTTCAGCTTAGTGCAGCAGTTCCTTGGTGCGGTGCCACGCATTAATGCGATGAAGAGGTCGGCGTGCATAGAAGGCTCGTGGATGGCCCTTGCCCGTGTTAAAGCATACTGGGCGGAGATGGATGCTACCACTATTGCGGCGCGGGGTTCAGCCATAGGCCGAGTGGCTGTCGAGCACTATTTCGAAGAGGTTCTCGAGGGTGCTCGTTTGATAGAGGCCCAGTGCTCGAAGAATATTATGTTTGAGTGACATGTATTCCCATTGTAAACACAATGTTTTTATGAAATTTATTAAGGTTGTGTTTATACTTTTGCCTGAAAGTAATATGATGCCTCCTGTGCGGCCGTTTCTGTATACATGTGTATAACCTAAAAGATTGCAGTCGTCGGCTTCAGCCCCCACTCATATAATGCGGAGGTGTTCGCAGAAGACGCGTGTTCACACTTAACCCAACGTCTTGGTCCTATTAAGGAGGTGATAGCGCAGCAAACGAGGCAACCGGACTATAATGCTTTAACATTTTCACTTAGCCATAGGAGTTTGACGGTGGGGCTACTATATAGCCCATGTTGGCTCTGCATTCTCCCGAATTCGGGGTGTGTACATGCCTGGCCGGGAAACGGCCCTTCGTTAAGGAAGAGGAATTCTAACATTCCGATAGGTCATCAAGTGGTTGACCAGTCTCACGCTATATCGTGACAGTCAGTTTTCGGCTTTCTCTACTGAGGTGCTCGTCCGGATGACCCGGGGCACAATCGCAGTAGTTCTCCTAGTGCTACCTTAGCCGATAGAGCGGAACGTAAGGTACCAAAACATAGGAGCTGGGCAAACCCAACATTTGACCAAAGACATGATTCGGAGCTGATACATATAAGGCCAAACTCGCGATGCCGAACACTCCCTAAGGTATTCGGTCTTTATGGTATAAACCAGGCCTAAATAGTGCCCTTTGTAAGAAGCCCCTGGTGTCCAAGTACGTGCATTATTTTGACAGGGCCACATGCCAAGACGCCAGCATCCTTCCCAATTGTACTGAGAATCTGAGGGATGTGTATCAACAAGAGACAGTAAAAAAGGTTGACACAGGGTCTTAATCTAAAAAGAATCCTTAGGATGGGTCCCTGCTGCACGTCTGCGCCTGTGTCTCCGTTGTGCTGTATCCTGGACGGGTGTAGCATGATGGTCATCTGTAAAAGAGAGAAACTTAGGTGAAAAGTTCTTGTGCAAAAAGGTAGGTTTGAAGAAACCATGTATAACTGAAGATGAGTAAAAATTTCCACTTGTCTGCGCGCATTGAGCCCCTTGTATTTGAAATAGGGGTGTGGCTTATCAAACCTGTGTGAGTTACATATAGCTGTGCCAGACTCGTCTAACTGTGTTCGTGGTCTTGACGACCTATCAAATGCTTTAGCTGGTGAGGCCCTTTTTAGTGTGCGGCTGCCAAGGCAGTCGCGCTCTCTTCGGCGCGCAGGGATCGCTTAATATTTCCATTCACTGCAATGATGCCATGTGGACCGGGCATCTTAAGCGTAAGGGAAGCGTAATGCGGTATTGCATTAAAGCGAGCGAAAGCTTCGCGTCCAAGTAGTGGTTGATAGCCACTTTGGAATGGAGCAATGTGGAATGTTAAATATTCGCTATGAAAGTTATCGGGGAAGCCGAATATAACCTCTAGTAGCAGGGAGCCCGTGCAATGAGCCCCTGGGCCTGGCTTTACTCCTTTAAGGGTAGTGTTGCTGTGGCAAATTTTCCTTGGGTCTATCCCCATTTTGCGGATTGTATCCTAGTATATTAGGTTTAAACTGCTGCCACCGTCCATCAGGACTCGTGTAAAGTGGTATCCGTCAATTATTGGGTCTAATACCAGGGCAGCCCATCTTGCACGCCGGATACTTGCTGAGTAATCACGATGGTCGAAAGTGATCGGTTGAGACGACTAGTGGCAGGACTCCGCAGTGATAGGCCCTTGGGCATATTTTTCTGGGAGTGCCGCTTTGTTTCTCCCCTTGATCACGTGTAACACGTTGAACGTTTTGACTTCTGGTGGAAACTTCTTTTGTTCCCCAGTGTCTTGCTTGGGAGGCTCATCCTCGTCTTCGCTTGGTGTATCCTCCCACTTGTGTACGGCGTTGAGCTTGCCGGACTGCTTGAAGACCCAACATTCTCTGTGGGTATGATTAGCGGGTTTACCAGGGGTGCTATGGATCTGACATACTTGGTCCAGAATTTTATTTAGGCTGGACAGTTCGTCTTTGGCGCCTTTAGAGGGCGGCCTTTGCTGACTTGGCTGAGAGCTTTTGAATCCAGCATTTACTGCCGTGCTCTTCGTGTTGTCTTCTTTATTCCGGCGTTTGTTATTGCACCATGATTTCCCGTTTCCATCTCCAGCTTCAGATGTACTTGGGTCGCTGATGTTGCATCTGGCTAGCCAGCTATCCTCACCCGTGCAAAAGCGGGTCATGAGGCTTGTTAATGCTGCCATTGTTCTCGGCTTTTCTTGGCCGAGGTGTCTGGCAGGCCATTCTTCACGGACGCTATGCTTAAAAGCTGCCAAGGCTTCAGCGTCCGGACAGTCGACTATTTGGTTCTTTTAGTAAGAAACCTGTTCCAAAGCTTTCGGGCTGACTCTCCGGGCCGTTGAGTTATACAACTCAAATCGTCCGCATCCGGAGGTCGGACATAAGTCCCTTGAAAATTTGCCCGAAAAGCATCATCGAGCTCTTCCCAGCTTCCAATGGAGTTTTCGAGGAGGCTTTTAAGCCAGTGCCGAGCTGGCCCTTTGAGCTTGAGTGGTAAGTACTTGATGGCATGGAGATCATCTCCTCGAGCCATATGGATATGGAGGATATAGTCCTCAATCCAGACCCCAGGGTTTGTTGTTCCGTCGTATGCCTCTATGTTTACGGGTTTGAATCCCTCTGGAAATTCATGGTCCAGCACCTCATCGGTGAAACATAGGGGGTGTGCGGCACCCCTGTATCTGGGTGTACCGTGTTGTTCGGATGTTTGTTGTGTTGCATCGTATGCTGGAGTGCGTTTGCGTGGTCCATAGATGGATCTGGTTGCGTCGTCCCCTTGATGCAGGCCCTCGCGTGGATCGCGTATTGGCTTATGTGTCACGTTGTTTGCCGCTTTATGTTGGTCATGAGGACGTCTATCCGGCCAGGTGGCTGTTTTGGTTTTTGGTTGCGGGAGATCCAAGGCCTCGTCATCGAATTCGGGTAGCAACTTCTGCTTCGGGTAGCTCTTGGTGGGGCGATTACCGCCGTACTTCGCTGTTGCTTTGAGTACTTTGCTCCATCTGATTCCGGGTGTGTCTTGTGCAGCCTTGAGTCTTTGCTTCTGCTTTTTTAGACTCCTCGCGATGGCAACAAGCCTTTGACGGGCATTCTATTGCTCCGGGTGTCTGTCCGGTGTGAGGTCGTCCGGACTATTATCTTCGACAGAGTCAGGTTGTTCAGCTTGATTTTCCGTGTTGCCGTGGTCCGGCAATGGTTCCCCCCGCTCTAACATTGGGTCTTTATGATCGTTGTTTCTGCCGAGGCGGGCTTTGGGGCGGCGCTTACGCCGCCGTTTTGACTGCTTCTCGAGGGAACAACCCTTCGTTGCGTCCTTCCGTTCCTCGTCGTCGTTTTCCTTTGGTGTGTCCACCATGTATACGTCATGTGGTGAGGTGGCTGTCCAGTGCCCTGTGGGCAGTGGTTCCTCTTCGTCTCCTGCATCGTTGTCCATACCGTCGATGTCTTCGGAGTCAAAGTCGAGCATGTCGGTTAAGTCATCGCAGTGGCTACTAAGTGGGTGGTGGGTGGGCCGCGAATTTCTTCGTCGTCCGCATCCCAGTCCTGTCGGACATAGTTCGGCTAGGATCCTCCTGACAAGGACAGAGACCTTAATGAGTTCAGTATGTTGCCAAAAGGCGAGTGCTGAAAAATATCCGCGGAGGTAAACTCCATGATCGGTGCCCAATCGGATTCGATAGGAACGGGCGCAGGCGGCTCGGAGTCCGTGGCCGGAGAAGGATCCGGCAGTTTAACAACACGGCTCTCGTGTAAGGTAAGGTCGATGTTTGGCTCGATCGCCGCTGAGGGTAAGGCCTCCGTGGCGGGGTCCATCCACCCGTCCACGGACGGCGCAACTGGCTCCGAATTGAGGGTTGGGCGGCTGCCTGTGCGATCTCCTGAACACTGTCCGACGGTAGAGCTAAATCATACTCATCGTGACCGCGTGATGCACAAGGCAGAGGCTCGAATCCGTCAAAGATCAAGTCTCCACGGATATCAGCCATGTAGTTTAAGCTTCCAAACCTGACGTGGTGGCCAGGGGCGTAACTTTCAATCTGCTCCAGATGGCTAAGTGAATTGGCCCGCAGTGCAAAGCCGCCGAACATGAAGATCTGTCCGGGGAGAAAAGTCTCACCCTGGACTACATCGCTATCGATGATAGTAGGAGCCATCAAGCCTAACAGTGACGACACAGAGGAACTCATTGAAAGCACCAATGTCGGTGTCAAAACCGGCGGATATCTAAGGCGGATGGTAACAGGAGGCAGGGGACACAATGTTTTACCCAGGTTCGGGCCCTCTTGATGGAGGTAAAACCCTACGTCATGCTTGATTAATATTGATGATATGGGTATTACAAGAGTATATCTACCACGAGATCGAAGAGGCTAAACCCTAGAAGCTAGCCTATGGTATGATTGTATGTTGTAGTTGTTGTGTCCTACGGACTAAAACCCTCCGGTTTATATAGACACCGGAGAGGGTTAGGGTTACACAAGGTCGGTTACAAAGGAGGAGATATCCATATCCGTATTGCCTAGCTTGCCTTCCACGCCAAGTAGAGTCCCATCCGGACATGAGACGAAGTCTTCAATCCTGTATCTTCATAGTCTAACTGTCCGGCCAATGGAGATAGTCCGGCTGTCCGGAGACCCCCTAATCCAGGACTCCCACAGTCTCCCTCGCGGATAGCTCCGCGTGGGACATCGACAGCAGCCCAGAGTGGCGCCCCCAAGATAAGCCCCTGGCCGAATCGTGAGTACTCAAAGACCCTGACGCATTCATATATCAGCCTCTTTACTTCATAATTTTAACATATGCAATCATGCACTTGCAGTCCGGCTCGCTCCGTCCTCGAGCGATCCTCGTCTTCAGGGAACTCACTTGACCCGAAGGTAATGGACAGCGGGTCCCTTCCGGCGGCCTCCTCTCCCAGGGCCATGGATGACACTGAGGTGTTGTCCCGAAGGATCCCCGGCCAGGGAGAGACGCAGGAGGCCGTCAGGACAGCGCTAGAGGGCGAGACCTCGGCCGCCGGACACATGGGGGAGCATATCCCCATGGAGAGTGGTGATGGGGGCCATGTCCAATTCGGCCCTCAGCCGAATACGATCTCGGAGACCTATACGGCTCCAGAATCTAGCAAGCAGCCTCCTTCATTGGAAGGAGGTGTGCCCATTCCGCCGGTGACCTCTGTCCAACCAGAGGCATCGGATACTCTACTGGAAGCGATGCGAAGTGCTTCCATCGTTGAGGAACACCGTACCCTCATGGGTGCGGTGATTGAGAAGATTCAGTCCGCGAAGAGTAGACTGACCAAAGCCTGCACAAGCCTTTTAACAGGCTTTGAGGTAAGCAATATAATTTGTGAAAAGAAAGTCACAGTATAGATAGTAGCCCCTGAGACTTTGTCCAGCGTTCGGAAAGAAGAGCCGAACAGAGGATCAAATAGTTTTTCGTAGGAGACTAACCAGATATGTCTATGTTAATAAGCAGGCGTCACTGCTAGCCGTGACTTCTCATGTTGCCGAAGTTTCTAGACTGAGGCAAAGTCTGGAGCAGGCCGAGGAAAAGCTCGGCCGAGTGAAAAAGCAGCTGGAGGACAAGCAGGGTATGTAATGACATCATTTTTGTTATCCCGTCCTGCATTGTAGCGGAGTAATGTGCTAAGGACATCATTTTTGAATGAGTACATTCATGTTATCCCGTCCTGCATGATCAAAACAATGTTGATATGTAATATAATGCTTTACTGTTTATTATTTAAAGTTTTACCTCCTGTGTGGCCGTTTTATCAAGTCTAAGAGTTGGCCAGTCGTCGGCTTCAGCCCCCACGTAGGTAGTATGGGGGTGTTCGGGATGAATCTAAACACTCTTTATCCAAGAATTTGGTCCGTGAAGGAGGTGTTTAGAGCAATGAACCAGGCAATCGGACTATGTGTCTTTATCACCCTCACTTAGCCATAGGAGTTTGGCAATTAAAATTTAGGCATAGCCCCTAGTATCCGAACTAGGGTTCTATAAACACCTGATCGGATAAGAACCGATTCATCGCATAATGCGGAAACAATCGCTAAAGATTTGAAACCTCCGAAGAGCTGACTGGCTCACACCGCATCATGACAGTCAGTTTTCAGCTTTCTCTACTAAGGTGCTCATCCGGATAAACCAGGACACAATCGCAGTAGTTCTCCCTTTACTACCCTAGCCGATATAGAGGAACGTAAGGTAGTAAGCACAGGAGTCGGGCAACCCAACTATTGACCAAAGACATGATTCGGAGCAATGCATATAATCCTAAATTTGGGTGCCGAACTATACTGTAAAAAGTGTTCGGACTTTGTTGCCATTTTATGGGGTGCAATGAAGCCCCTGGCGGACTAAAGCGTACCAAAGTGTACGGGTGCGATTTGATAAGATTATCAAAAGAGCAAACTAGTGCCGCAGAAGTTGCGCTGCAAACTGTTTCCATTATAGTTTGATTAATACATCAAAGCATATTTGTACAAGTAGTGCAATAAGCAACAGGGCTATTTAATATTCCACAACAAAGGGAGAGCTGCGTGCGGGTCCTGAAAACAGGTAGAGTGATCGTTGAAAGAGACCACCTAAAAATTCCCTTATACGTCAGTGCTTTTGCCATCTTGGTGTATCTATCCTTCCGAAAAGACCTATGATCAGGCCATCAGGGAAGGCCTGTGGAAAAGAAACCTGAAAACGAAAAGAAAAAAAGTAAAAGTAAAAGTACGTGTGTCCAAGGGAGGTAGAGCCATATTATGATTCACAATCTAGTTATGCCTCCGTCTATGCCCATGGTATTTTGAGTGTGTAGTTATGTACGCACGGTACAAACGCCGCCACTTGGGAGGGACTGGGATGGAGGCCAAATTGCTAGTCGAGCTCTTGATGAGCTGGGCTGTCCTGCTGCAGAGTAGTCCGGACTCGTTTGACAGTGTCCAAGAGCTCGGCCGCCGAATTGAGGTTTTGCTTGAAGAGGACGCTCTGTACTTTTGCTGCTAAAGCAGCGGTGTGCTCCTCAGTATGGAGGGAGCGTTCCGTGTTTCCATTGACTGTTATGACGCCGCATGGTCCAGGCATCTTGAGCTTGCAATAAGCATAGTGTGGCACTGCATTGAATCGAGCAAATGTGGTTCGTCCCAGCAGTGTGTGATAGCCACTACAGAAAGGGATGATATTGAAGATCAACTCTTCACTTCAGAAGTTGTCCGGGGATCCGAAGACAACCTGTAGTGTGATTGAGCCCGTACAGCGGGCCTCTACACCTGGTATGACTCCTTTAAAGGTAGTCCTTGTGGACTTGATCCTTGAGGGATTAATACCCATTTTGTGCATTGTATCCTAATAGAGCAGGTTCAGGCTGCTGCCACCATCCATGAGGACTTGTGTGAGATGGAATCCATCAATGATTGGGTCAACGACCAGTGTGGCTGAACCGCCATGATGGATACTGGTTAGATGGTCCCTGCGATTGAAAGTGATCGGGCAGGAAGACCATGGGTTGAACTTTGGGGCGACTGGCTCCATCGTGTAGACATCCCTGAGTGCGCGTTTGCGCTCCCTCTTGGGGATATGGGTAGCGTATATCATGTTCACTATTTTAACTTGGGGGGGGGGGACTTCTTCTGTCCCCCTATGTTCGACGGACGGGACTCGTCGTCATCGTCCTTGCTTTGCGACCCCTTCTCCTTGTTCTCAGCATTAAATTTGCCGGTCTGTTTGAAAACCCAGCAGTCTCTGTTGGTATGATTGGCTGGTTTGTCTGGGGTGCCATGGATCTGGCATGGATGATCGAGTATGCGATCCAGGATGGATGGGCCCGGATTGTTTCTTTTATATGGATTCTTCCGCTGGACGGACTTGGAGCCACTGAATCCGGCGTTGACCGTCGTGTCATCAGTATTGTCACTGTTGCTTCGACGCTTGTGCCTATTGCGTCGGGGCTTGCCGTTGCTGTTTTTGGTCTCAGAGGTGCTAGCCTCACTTGTAGTGTTTTTGCTACGGGCTAGCCAACTATCCTCGCCCGCGCAAAAACGGGTCATGAGTGCCATGAGGGCTGCCATGGACTTCGGCTTTTCTTGGCCGAGGTGACGGGCGATCCATTCGTCGCGGATGCTATGCTTATAGGCCACTAGGGCTTCGGTATCCGGACAGTCGATGATTCGGTTCTTTTTAGTTAGGAACCTGGTCCAGAATTTCCTGGCTGACTCTCCGGGCTGTTGAACTATGTGACTTAAGTCATCCCCATCCGGAGGTCGCATGTATGTGCCTTGGAAGTTGTCGTGGAAGGCGTCTTCCAAGTCCTCCCAGCTGCCAATAGAGTTTTCAGGCAGACTGTTTAACCAGTGCCGAACTGGCCCTTTGAGTTTTAGCGGGAGGTATTTGATGGCATGAAGGTCATCACCGCAGGCTATACGAATATGGAGAAGGAAATCTTCAATCCATACCGCGGGATCTATTGTTCCATCGTATGATTCGATGTTCACGGGTTTAAACCCTTCGGGGAATTCATGTCCCATTACTTCATCAGTGAAGCAACGAGGGTGTGCGGAGCCTCTATATCGGCCCATATCGCGACGTAGCTCGGATGGAGTCCGTCTGCGGCATTCGGCCTGGGCGTGATTAGGCTTGTCATGTCCGAATAGATAGCCGTCGTCGTGTGTCGGGGCACGCCCCCGCTATCCGTAGATCGATCTGGTATGTCCTGCTCTACTGTCTAGGTCCTGCCGAAGGTCATATGTATATGCCCGAGCTGTTTTATCCCTGCCTTTACAGCGAGGTAGTACGGGCTGGTGTTCTGCTTGGGTTGCCGCTTTGTCCCGACCACGTGGTGGTCGGTCAGCCACATTGTGTGCTGATGGCACTGGCTCGAACGCCTCGTCATCAAATTGAAGTAGTAATTTGCACTTCGGGTAACTTTTGGGTGGTCGCTCGAGGCCGTATTCCTCGAATGCCAGGACATTAGTCCATCTATCATTGAGCAGATCTTGATCAGCTTGAAGCTGTTGTTGCTTCTTTTTCAGGCTCCTTACGGTGTCTATTAGCCAACACTTAAAGCGCTCCTGCTCGAGAGGTTCCTCAGGCACGATAAAATCCTCGTTGCCGAGGCTCACCTCATCCTTGGAGAGTGGAAGATAATTACTGTCCTCCGAGTCTTCGTGCATGGCCTGTTCATCAGGGCTGACTCGCACATCTTCTCGTTCATCCTGTTCAGAAGTTGGCTCAACGGGGTCTTCATTGTCTCTGGCATCGTCTAGAGTATTGTTTTCTCCTGTGCCGGTATTGCTATCTTTTTCACGGCGTGACTTAGAACGACGCCGCTCTCATTGGCGCTTTGGCTGTGTCTTAGGGGGTTTATCTTCCACTGGGTCTTCTTTGTCATCATCGTTAACTTCTTTGGGTGTGTCCACCATGTATACATCGTAGGAGGAGGTGGTCGTCCAGCACCGGTAAATGGTGGGTTTTGGGTCTGCTCCTCTTTGGCATCGTCGTCCATACCGTCGATGTCTCCGGAGTCGTAGTCGAGCATGTCGGTTAGATCCTCGATAGTGGCTATTAGGTGGGAGGTGGGTGGGAAGCAAAATTCCATGTCATCGGCCCCCAGTTCAAACCAGATATAATTCGGCTGTGAGTCCCCTGCTAAAGAGAGGGTTTTTAATGAGTTTAGCACATCTCCTAAAGGTGAGTGCCGGAAGATGTCTGCAGAACTGGATTCAATGATCGGCGCCTGGTAGAGCTCGGCCGAATGCGGATGCACGTAGTTCGGAACCAGTGACCGGGGATGAATCCGGGGGCCCGGTGACGCAGACCCCGCTCATAGTTGGGTTTGTGTGCAGATCCAACGCCGTTGAGTCTGCGGCTTCCATGGCGGGGTTAAGCTTCCCGTCTTCGGATGGCGCAAGCTGCTCCGGATCTAGGGCTAGAGCACTTACAGGCACAATCTCCTAGGTATGGTCCGATGACAGATTTAGGTCATGTTCATCGCGATGGCAGGGAGCGGCTGCCATAGGCTCAAATCCATCGAAGATCAAGTCTCCACGGATATCAGCGACGTAGTTCAAGCTTCCAAACCTAACCTGATGGCCAGGGGTGTAGCTGTCGATCTGCTCTAGATGGCCAAGCGAGTTGGCCGCAATGCGAAGCCGCCGAATACGAAGAACTGGCCAGGAAGAAAGACATCCCCCGGGTAGCGTTGTTGTAGATGATGGATGGAGCCATCGAACCTTCTGATGACGACACAGCGCAACTCTCAATGAAAGCACCAATGTCGGTGTCAAAACCAGCGGATCTCGGGTAGGGGGTCCCGAACTATGTGTCTAAGGTTGATGGTAACAGGAGATAGGGAACACGATGTTTACCTAGTTTCGGGCCCTCTCTATGGAGGTAATACCCTACTTCCTGCTTGATTGGTCTTGATGAATATGAGTATTACAAGAGTTGATCTACCTCGAGATCATAATGGCTAAAATCCTAGAAGTCTAGCCTATGTGATTATGATTGTTTTGCCTCTACGGACTAAACCCTCCGGTTTATATAGACATCGGAGGGGACTAGGGTTATACAAAGTTGGTTACAGAGAAAGGAATCTTCATATCCGAACGCCAAGCTTGCTATCCACGCCAAGGAGAGTCCCATCCGGACACGGGTGAGAGTCTTCGGTCCTGTATCTTCATAGCTCATCGGTCCGGCCCATGTCCAACAGGTCGAACGCCCGAGGACCCCTTAGTCCAGGACTCCCTTAGGTACACCTTCTATCACAGATCCGAATGCAAGATATTTGTTGCTAAGAATGGATCCTTTCTAGAGAAGGAGTTTCTCTCGAAAGAAGTGAGTGGGAGGAAAGTAGAAATTGATGAGGTAATTGTACCTTCTCCCTTATTGGAAAGTAGTTCATCACAGAAATCGGTTCTAGTGATTCCTACACCAATCAGTGAGGAAGCCAATGATAATGATCATGAAACATCTGATCAAGTTACAACCGAACCTCGTAGGTCAACCAGAGTACGATCCGCACCAGAGTGGTACGGTAATCCTGTTCTAGAAGTCATGTTACTTGACCATGACGAACCTACAAACTATGAGGAAGCGATGATGAGCCCAAATTCCATGAAATGGCTTGAGGCCATGAAATCTGAGATGGGATCCATGTATGAGAACAAAGTATGGACTTTGGTTGACTTGCCCGATGATCGGCAAGCAATAGAGAACAAATGGATCTTCAAGAAGAAGACTGACCCTGATGGTAATGTTACTGTCTACAAAGCTCGACTTGTTGCGAAAGTTTTTAGACAAGTTCAAGGAGTTGACTACGATGAGACCTTCTCACCCGTAGTGATGCTTAAGTCTGTCCAAATCATGTTAGCAATTGCCGCATTTTATGATTGTGAAATTTGGCAAATGGATGTCAAAACTGCATTCCTTAATGGATATCTTAAAGAAGAGTTGTATATGATGCAACCAGAGGGTTTTGGTGATCCAAAAGGTGCTAACAAAGTGTACAAGCTCGAACGATCCATTTATGGACTGGTGCAAGCCTCTCGGAGTTGGAATATACGCTTTGATAGTGTGATCAAAGCATATGGTTTTATACAGACTTTTGGAGAAGCCTATATTTACAAGAAAGTGACTGGGAGCTCTGTAGCATTTCTAATATTATATGTGGATGACATACTGTTGATTAGAAATAATACAGAATTTCTGGATAGCATAAAAGTATACTTGAATAAGATTTTTTCAATGAAAGACCTCGGTGAAGCTGCTTATATATTGGGAATCAAGATCTGTAGAGATAGATCAAGACGCTTAATTGGACTTTCACAAAGCACATACCTTGATAAAGTCTTGAAGAAGTTCAAAATGGATTAGTCAAAGAAAGGGTTCTTGCCTGTGTTACAAGGTGTGAAGTTGACTCAGACTCAATGCCCGACCACTTCAGAAGATAGAGAGAAAATGAAAGTCATTCCCTATGCCTCATCCATAGGTTCTATCATGTATGCAATGTTGTGTACCAGACCTGATGTGTGCCTTGCTATAAGTTTAGCAGGGAGGTACCAAAGTAATCCTGGAGTGGATCACTAGACAACGGTCAAGAACATCCTGAAATACCTAAAAAGGACTAAGGATATGTTTCTCGTTTATGGAGGTGAAAAAGAGCTCGTCGTAAACGGTTACGTCGATGCAAGCTTTGAACTGATCCGGATGACACTAAGTCACATACCGGATACGTATTTATATTGAATGGTGGAGCTGTCAGTTGGTGCAGTTCCAAGCAGACCGTCGTGGCGGGATCTATGCGTGAAGCGGAATACATAGCTGCTTCAGAAGCAACAAATGAAGGAGTCTAGATGAAGGAGTTCATATCCGATCTAGGTGCAATACCTAGTGCGTCGGGTCCGATGACAATCTTTTGTGACAATACTAGAGCAATTGCCTTGGCAAAGGAACACAGATTTCACAAGAGAACCAAACACATCAAGAGACGCTTCAATTCCATCCATGATCAAGTCAAGGAGGGAGACATAGAGATTTGCAGGATACATACGGATCTGAATGTTGCAGACTTTTTGATAAAGCCTCTCTCACAAGCAAAACATGATCAGAACCAAGACTCCATGGGTGTTAGAATCATTACTATGTAATCTAGATTATTGACTCTAGTGCAGGTGGGAGACTGAAGGAAATATGCCCTAGAGGCAATAATAAAGTTATTCTTTATCTTTCCTTATATCATGATAAATGTTTATTATTCATGCTAGAATTGTATTAATCAGAAACTTAGTACATGTGTGAATACATATACAAACAAAGTGTCCCTAGTATGCCTCTACTTGACTAGCTCGTTAATCAAAAGATGTTTAAGTTTCCTAACCATAGACATGTGTTGTCATTTGATGAATGGGATCACATAATTAGAGAATGATGTGATGGACAAGACCCATCTATTAGCTTAGCATAATGATCGTTTAGTTTTATTGCTATTGTTTTCTTCATGACTTATACATGTTCCTCTGACTATGAGACTATGCAACTCCCGAATACCGGAGTAACACCTTGTGTGCTATCAAACATCACAATGTACGTAACTGGGTGATTATAAAGATGCTCTACAGGTGTCTCCAATGGTGTTTGTTGAGTTGGCATAGATCAAGATTAGGATTTGTCACTCCGTGTATCGGAGAGGTATCTCTGGGCCCTCTCGGTAATGCACATCACTATGAGCCTTGCAAGCAATGTGACTAATGATTTAGTTACGGGATGATGCATTACGGAACGAGTAAAGAGACTTGTCGGTAACGAGATTGAACTAGGTATGAAGATACCGACGATCGAATCTCGAGCAAGTAACATACCGATGACAAAGGGAACAACGTATGTTGTTATGCACTTTGACCGATAAAGATCTTCGTAGAATATGTAGGAACCAATATGAGCATCCAGGTTTTGCTATTGGTTATTGACCGAAGATGTGTCTCGATCATGTCTACATAGTTCTCGAACCCGTAGGGTTCGCACGCTTAACATTCGATGACGATTAGTATTATGAGTTATGTGATTTGATGACCGAAGCTTGTTAGGAGTCTCGGATGAGATCATGGACATGATGAGGAGTCTCAAAATGGTCGAGAGGTAATGATCGATATATTGGAAGGTTATATTCGGACACCGGAATGGTTCCGAAGTATTTTGGGTATTTTCTTGAGTATCGGGAGGTTATAGGAACCCCTCGGGAGAAGTATTGGGCCTATTAGGCCTTATTGGAGGAGAGGAGAAAGGCCACGTGATAGGGAGCCTCCCCCCCCCCTTGCCCAAACCAAATTGGACTAGGGGAGGGGCCGGCTGAGGGAGTCCTGGATTAGGGGGTCCCCGGGCGTCCAGGCTATGTGACATGGGTCAGACAGATGGGCCGTGAAGATACAATATAAAAGGCCATCCCCGTGTCTGGATGGGACTCTCCTTTGCGTGGCTGGCAAGCTTGGCGTTCGGATATGAAGATTCCTTTCTCTGTAAACCGACTATGTACAACCCTAGGCCCCTCCGGTGTCTATATAAACCGGAGGGTTTAGTCCGTAGAGGCAATCATAATCATATATGCTAGACATCTAGGGTTTAGCCATTACGATCTCGAGGTAGATCAACTCTCGTAACCCCTAGGGTATTACCTCCATTAAGAGGGCCCGAACCTGGGTAAACATCGTGTCCCTTGTCTCCTGTTACCTTCGATTCTCAGACGCATAGTTCAGGATCCCCTACCCGAGATCGGCCGGTTTTGACACCGGCATTGGTGCTTTCATTGAGAGTTCCACTGTGCCGTCGACAGAAGGTTCGATGGCCTGATCGATCATCTACAATGATGCTGTTTCGGGGGAGACTTTTCTCTCCGGCCAAATTTTCGTATTCGGCGGCTTCGCACTGCGTGCCAACTCGATTGGCTACCTTGAACAGATCGACAGCTATGCGCCTAGTCACCTGATCAATTTCGGGAACATAAACTATGTTGCTGATATCCGAGGAGACTTGATCTTCGAAGGGTTCGCGGCCCCGGCCATCGCTCTGGCCCTAGATCCGGAGCAAACCATTAGGTCCGAAGATGTGAGTGTGGAGCCCATCGGACTCTCTGTTGCAAACCGCATTATCGAGGATCCAAAGGCGATTGTATCCATGGCGAACTCAGAATCAGTCTAGGTTCCCCCTATCATTAAAAGGCCGGACTCGTCCCCAGACTCCAGATCTGAACTCTCGAAGTCTGCGCCACGTAGGCAGGGCCAGGAGGCTTTCACCCCGGCCAGCCCCGCGGACTCTCGCTTCCACGCCCAAACCTTGCTCTTAAACAAGGCCCTGGACTTAATACGATCCCTTGCTATTATAGAGGAATCACTTCCGAACTACGCCACCCGGACTAGGGGCTGAGAGCGGGGAATTTACGTCCCATCCACCACCCACTTCATAGCCACTGTCGAAGACTTAACCGACATACTGAATTACGCCACCAAAGACATCGACGGTATGGACGACGATGCCGGAGACAAACAAGGCCAAGACCCACCGATTATCGGACGTTGGACAGCCACCTCCACATACGACGTATACATGGTGGACACACCCAAAGAGGATGACGATGCAAACAGGAAAGATCTGGTAGAGGACAAACCTGATGAGGCACCACCAAAACATCGGCGCCAGCGACGCCGCTAAAAATCGCGTCGTGGCAAAGACAGTAATACCGGCACTGGAGACGATAACACTCCGAACGGCGCCGAAGAGCCCGAAGCCCCCGTCGATCCCACATCCGAATAAGACAAAGTGGGAGAGGGGCAAGTCAACCCCGATGATCTAGTCGGGAACGGGGACTCGGAAGATAGTAATTATCTACCGCTCTCCGAAGACGATGTGAGCCTCGGCGACGAAGACTTCATCATGCCAGAGGAACCACTCGAGCAGGAGTGCTTTAAGCACCAGCTAATTGCCACTGCGAGAAGTCTAAAAAAGCGGTAGCAGCAGCTCCAAGCCGAGCAGGATACACTCAATGATAGATGGACCCAAGTCCTGGCTGCCGAAGAGTACGGCTCTCAACGCCCAACTAAGAGTTATCCGAAGTGTCAGTTACTTCCACAATTTGACGATGAGGCTGTTGAGCCCATACCATCAAGACATGACCGTGCTGATGAACCAGACCGGCCACCGCGCGGGCGAGATAAAGCGGCCACCTACGCCGAACACCAACCCGCACCACCTTGCCGTAAAGGCAAAGAGACAACGGCTCCAAGATACAACTACGACCTACGGCAGGACCTGGACAATAGAGCAGGCCAAGCCAGATCGATCTTCGGATCGAGAGGGAGAGATTCAACACGCGAAGACGTCCATCAGGCCTGGCGTGGCAGGCACAACCTCACTCGGGCTGAAAACCACATACAGACTTCATCTGAACTGTGTCATGACGTCTGATGTCTCCTACACAACCTTCTTCTTGAAGACATTGTTGGGCCTCCAAGTGTGGAGGTTTGTAGGACAGTAGCAAATTTCCCTCAAGTGGATGACCTAAGGTTTATCAATCCGTGGGAGGCGTAGGATGAAGATGGTCTCTCTCAAACAACCCTGCAACCAAATAACAAAGAGTCTCTTGTGTCCCCAACACACCCAATACAATGGTAAATTGTATAGGTGCACTAGTTCGGCGAAGAGATGGTGATACAAGTGCAATATTGATGGTAGATATAGGTTTTTGTAATCTGAAAATACAAAAACAGCAAGGTAACTAATGATAAAAGTGAGTGAAAACGGTATTGCAATGTGTTGAAACAAGGCCTAGGGTTCATACTTTCACAAGTGCAAGTTCTCTCAACAAGGATAACATAATTCGATCATATAGATATCCCTCAACATGCAACAAAGAGTCACTCCAAAGTCACTAATAGCGGAGAACAAACGAAGAGATTATTGTAGGGTATGAAACCACCTCAAAGTTATTCTTTCCGGTCAATCCATTGGGCTATTCCTATAAGTGTCACAAACAGCCCTAGAGTTCATAGTAAAATAACACCTTAAGACACAAATCAACCAAAACCCTACTGTCACCTAGATACTCAAATGTCACCGCAAGCATCCATGGGTATGATTATATGATATGCATCACACAATCTTAGATTCATCTGTTCAACCAACACAAAGAACTTCAAAGAGTGCCCCAAAGTTTCTATCGGAGAGTCAAGACGAAAACGTGTGTGATACGTCTCCAATGTATCTATAATTTTTGATTGCTCCATGCTATGTTATCTACTGTTTTGGGCAATATTGGACTTTATTATCCACTTTTATATTATTTTTGGGACTAACCTATTAACCGGAGGCCCAGCCCAGAATTTCTGTTTTTTTGCCTATTTCAGTGTTTTGAAGAAAAGGAATATCAAACGGAGTCGAAACGGAACGAGATCAACTGGAGAAGTTATTTTTGGAAGGAAAGCTACCAGATGGACTTGGACCCCACATCGGGAGCCAAGGGAGGTGCTCACAAGGGTGCCCCCCTAGGGCGCGCCTGCCTTGTGGGGCCCTCGAAGCTCCACCGACGTACTTCATGCACCCATATATACTCACGTACCCTAAAACTTCCAGAACAGACAATAGATCGGGAGTTCCGCCGCCAGAAGCCTCCGTAGCCACCGAAAGTCAATCTAGACCCGTTCTGGCACCCTGTCGGAGGGGGCAATCCCTCTCTGGTGGCCATCTTCATCATCCTGGTGCTCTCCATGACGAGGAGGGAGTAGTTCTCCCTCGGGGCTGAGGGTATGTACCAGTAGCTATGTCTTTGATCTCTCTCTCTTGTGTTCTTGAGGTGATACGATCTTGATGTATCACAAGCTTTGCTATTATAGTTGGATCCTATGATGTTTTCTCCCCCTCTACTCTCTTGTAATGAGTTGAGTTTCCCCTTTTGAGTTATCTTATCGGATTGAGTCTTTAAAGATTTGAGAACACTTGATGTATGTCTTGCCGTGCGTATCTGTGGTGACAATGGGATACCACGTGATTCACTTGATGTATCTTTTGGTGATCAACTTGCGGGTTCCGCCCATGAACCTATGCATAGGGGTTGGAACACATTCTCGTCGTGATTCTCCGGTAGAAACTTTGGGGCACTCTTTGAGGTTCTATGTGTTGGTTGAATAGATAAATCTAAGATTGTGTGATGCATATCGTATAATCATGCCCACGGATACTTGAGG
The DNA here is from genome assembly GCF_018294505.1 of Triticum aestivum. Lineage (NCBI taxonomy): Eukaryota > Viridiplantae > Streptophyta > Magnoliopsida > Poales > Poaceae > Triticum > Triticum aestivum. Next base: position 495,132,947 of record NC_057797.1, read on the forward strand.
TGACATTGGAGTATCTAGGTGACATTAGGGTTTTGGTTGATTTGTGTCTTAAGGTGTTATTCTAGTACAAACTCTAGGGCTGTTTGTGACACTTATAGGAATAGCCCAACAGATTGATTTGAAAGAATAACTTTGAGGTGGTTTCGTACCCTACCATAATCTCTTCGTTCGTTCTCCGCTATTAGTGACTTTGGAGTGACTCTTTGTTGCATGTTGAGGGATAGTTATGTGATCCAAGTATGCTATTATTGTTGAGAGAACTTGCACTAGTGAAAGTATGAACCCTAGGCCTTGTTTCCTAGCATTTCAATACCGTCTACGCTCACTTTTATCATTAGTTACCTTGCTGTTTTTATAATTTCAGATTACAAAAACCTTTATCTACCATCCATATTGCACTTGTATCACCATCTCTTCGCCGAACTAGTGCACCTATACAATTTACCATTGTATTGGGTGTGTTGGGGACACAAGAGACTCTTTGTTATTTGGTTGCAGGGTTGCTTGAGAGAGACCATCTTCATCCTACGCCTCCTACGGATTGATAAACCTTAGGTCATCCACTTGAGGGAAATTTGCTACTGTCCTACAAACCTCTGCACTTGGAGGCCCAACAACGTCTACAAGAAGAAGGTTGTGTAGTAGACATCAGTGTGCCAACCCCTATGCATATGTTCACAAGGTCATAGAATTCACAAGTTGATCACCAAAACATACATCAAGTGGATCACGTGAATATCCCATTGTCACCATAGATAAGCACAGACATACATCAAGTGTTCTCAAATCTTTAAAGACTCAATCCGATAAGATAACTTCAAAGGGAAATCTCAATTCATCACAAGGAGATAGAGGGGGAGAAACATCATAAGATCCAACTATAATAGCAAATCTCGCGGTACATCAAGATCGTGCCATATCAAGAACACGAGAGAGAGAGAGAGAGAGATAAAACACATAGCTATGGGTACATACCCTCATCCACGAGGGTGAACTACTCCCTCCTCGTCATGTAGATCACCGGGATGATGAAGATGGCCACCAGTGATGGATCCTCCCTCCGGCAGGGTGCCGGAACAGGGTCCCGATTGGTTTTTGGTGTCTACAAAGGCTTGCGGCGGAGGAACTCCCGATCTAGGTTTCTTTTCGGGGGTTTCTGTATTTATAGGAATTTTTGGCATCGGTCTCATGTCAGGGGGTCTCCGAGACATCCACGAGATAGGGGGCGAGCCCAGGGGGGTAGGGCGCGCCCTCCACCCTCGTGGATGGCTCGAGACTCTTCTGGCCCAACTCTTTTACTTCGGGGGCTTCTTTTGGTCCATAAAAATCATCAAAAATTGCCACGTCAATTGGACTCCATTTGGTATTCCTTTTCTGTAAAACTCAAAAACAAGGAAAAAAAAGAAACTAGCAATGGGCTCTAGGTTAATAGGTTAGTCCCAAAAATCATATAAATAGCATATAAATGCATATAAAACATCCAAGATTGATAATATAATAGCATGGAACAATAAAAAATTATTGATAAGTTGGAGACGTATCAAGTATCCCCAAGCTTAATTCCTACTTGTCCTCGAGTAGGTAAATGATAAAAACAGAATTTTCGATGTGTAATGCTACCTAACATATTTATCAATGTAATCTTATTTATTGTGGAAAGAATATTCAGATCCATAAGATTCAAAACAAAAGTTTAATATTGACATAAAAACAATAATACTTCAAGCATACTAACGAAATAATTATGTCTTCTCAATATAACATGGCCAAAGAAAGTTTATCCCTACAAAATCATATAGTCTGGCTATGCTCCATCTTCATCACACAAAATATTCAAATCATGCACAACCCTGATGACAAGCCAAGCAATTGTTTCATACTTTAGTATTCTCAAACTTTTTCAACTTTCACGCAATACATGAGGGTGAGCCATGGACATAGCACTATAGGTGGAATAGAGTGGTGGTTGTGGAGAAGACAAAAAAGAGGAAGATGGTCTCACATCAACTAGGCGTATTAATGGGCTATGGAGATGCCCATCAATAGATATCAATGTTAGTGAGTAGGCATTGCCATGCAACGGATGCACTAGAGCTATAAGTGTATGAAAGCTCAAAAAGAAAACTAAGTGGGTGTGCATCCAACTTGCTTGCTCATGAAGACCTAGGGCATTGAGGAAGCCCATCGTTGGAATATACAAGACAAGTTCTATAATGAAGAAAATTCCCACTAGTATATGAAAGTGACAACATAGGAGACTCTCTATCATGTAGATCATGGTGCTACTTTGAAGCACAAGTGTGGTAAAAGGATAGTAGCATTGCCCCTTCTCTCGTTTTCTCTCATTTTTGTATTTTTTTATATTTTTGGGCCTTTTCTTTTTTTCGCCTTTCTCTTCTTTTTTATTTACTCACATGGGACAATGCTCTAATGATGAAGGTCATCACACTTTTATTTACTTACAACTCAAGAATTACAGCTCGATACTTAGAACAAAATGTGACTCTATACGAATGCCTCCGGCGGTGTACCGGGATGTGCAATGAATCAAGAGTGGCATGTATGAAAGAATTATGATCGGTGGCTTTGCCACAAATACAATGTCAACTGCATGATCATGCAAAGCAATATGACAATGATGAAGCGTGTCATAATAAACGAAACGGTGGAAAGTTGCATGGCAATCTATCTCGGAATGGCTATGGAAATGTCATAATAGGTAGGTATGGTGCTGTTTTGAGGAAGTTATATGGTGGGTTTATGGTACATACGAAAGTTGTGTGGTACTAGAGAGGCTACAATGGTGGAAGGATGAGAGTGCGTATAATCCATGGACTCAACATTAGTCATACAGAACTCACATACTTATTGCAAAAGTCTATTATCTATCGAAACAAAGTACTACACGCATGCTCCTATGGGGATATATTGGTAGGAAAAGACCATCGCTCGTCCCCGACCGCCACTCATAAGGAATACAATCGAAAAATATCTCATGCTCCAACTTCGTTACATAACGGTTCACCATACGTGCATGCTACGGGACTCACAAACCTTAGCACAAGTATTTCTCAAATTCACAACTACTCACTAGCATGACTCTAATATCACCATCTTCATATCTCAAAACAATCATAAGGAATCAAACTTCTCATATTATTCAATGCACTTTATATGAAAGTTTTTATTTTATCCCTCTTGGATTCCCATCATATTAGGACTAAATTCATAACCTAAGAAAATTACCATGCTTTTTAGAGACTCTCAAAACAATATAAGTGAATCATGAGAGTTCAACCATTTCTTAAAAATAAAACTACCGCCATGCTCTAAAAATATATAAGTGAAGCACAAGAGCAAATGACAAACTACTGCAAAAGATATAAGTGAAGATCAATGAGTAGCCGAATAATTATGTAACTATGTGAAGACTCCTTCTCATAAATAAAATTTCAGATCTTAAGTAATTTATCTAAAGAGCAAGCAAAATAAATAAAACGACATTGCAAGGATAGCACATATCATGTAAAGAAGCTAAAACTTAGGCTCAACCAAAACTGACCGATAGTTGTTGAAGAAGATAGGTGGGATGCCAACCGGGGCATTCCCAATCTTAGATGCTTGAGACTTCTTGAAATATTGACTAGGGATGCCTTGGGTATCCCCAAGCTTGAGCTTTTGTGTCTCCTTAATTCCATTCATATTGCGGTTTTCCCTAAATCTTAAAAACTTCATCCGCACCAAACTCAACAAGAACTCGTGAGATAAGTTAGTATAAATCCATGCTAAACTTTATCATTATCTACTGTAGAAAATCACTAAAATTGTAATTTGACATTGCATACTAAATGCCTCTGCATATTTAATACTCCTATCATCAAATAGAATCATTAAACAAGCAAACATATGCAAACAATGTAATCACAACAACAATCTGTCTAAACAGGATAGTCTATAAAGAATGCAAGAAGAATCATACTTCTTTAACTCCAAAAATTGTGAAAAATTGCCACACTATAGATAATTTTTTGTTAGTCATTGTGTAAAGATTTCAAGATTTTATCATGTTCTGACTATTCACAAATATTCAAAACATAACAGCAAACTTTCTGTTTTCAAAACAGCAACATATGGACTTGTAAAATAAGCATGGCAAAGGCTATACTTGACCTTTTTATTGATCTAAAAGATGCAAAACATTACTCTAAATAATAGCAAGCAAATGCTAATAAAATAAAATGACGCTCCAAGTGAAACACATATCATGTGGTGAATAAAAATATAGCTCCAAGTAAGGTTACCAATGAACGAAGACGAAAGAGGGGATGCCTTCCGGGGCATCCCCAAGATTAGGCTCTTGGTTGTCCTTGAATATTACCTTGGGGTGCCTTGGGCATCCCCAAGCTTAGGTTCTTGCCACTCCTTATTCAGTAGTCCATCAAAACTTTACCCAAAACTTGAAAACTTCACAACACAAAACTCAACAGAAAACTCGTAAGCTCCGTTAGTATAAGAAAGCAAATCACCACTTAGGTACTGTCAAGACAAGATTCATAATTTTCCTCATATGATTCATATTGTACCATATCATTTCTACAATTTATATTAAGCAATATAAGCCATAGAAACTAGAAAACAAGCAAACTATGCATCGAAAAAAGAATCTGTCAAAAACAGAACAGTCTGTAGTAATATGTAACTCCCAAATACTTCTGTAACTCAAAAAATCCTGAGAAATTAGAAAGCCCTAGGCAATTTGTTTATTAATCCTCTGCAAAAAGAATCAGTATTTTATCGCGATTTTGTTAAAAATGAAAACTAATCTCCTGGGCGCAAAATTTTCTGTTTTTCAGTAAGATCAAATCAACTATCACCATAAGCTATCCCAAAGGTCTTACTTGGTACTTTATTGAAACAAAATCTATAAAACATGATTACTACAGTAGCATAATCATGTGAACACACAAAAAAAAGTAGGTATAAATGTTGGGTTGTCTCCCAACAAGTGCTTTTCTTTAATTCCTTTCTAGCTAGGCATGATGATTTCAATGACGCTCATATAAAAGATAGGAATTGAAACATAAAGGGAGCATCATGAAGCATATGACAAGCACATTTAAGTCTAACCCACTACCTATGCATAGGGATTTTGTGAGCAAACAACTTATGGGAACAAGAATCAACTATCATAGGAAACCAAAACAAGCATAGCTTCAAGATTTTCAACACATAGAGAGGAAACTTGATATTATTGCAATTCCTACAAGAATATGTTCCTCCTTCATAATAAATTCAGTAGCATCATGAATGAATTCAACAATATAACCATCACATAAAGCATTATTTTCATGATGTACTAGCATGGAAATTTTACTACTCTCCACATAGGCAAAATTCTTCTCATTCATAGTAGTGGGATGAGAAAATTCAAAAAAATAGCTATCATGGGATTGAAAATTAAAATCAAGATGAAAAGTTTTGTTGTTATAATTATTCTTCATAGCATACGTGTCATCACAACAATCATCATAGATAGGTGGCATGCTTTTATCATAATAAATTTTCTCATCAAAACTTGGGGGACAAAAAGTATCATCTTCATCAAACATGGCATCCCCAAGCTTGTGGCTTTGCATATCATTAGCATCATGGATATTCAAAGAATTCATACTAACAACATTGCAATCATGCTCATCATTCAAAGATTTAGTGCCAAACATTTTAATGCATTCTTCTTCTAACACTTTGGCACAATTATCAGAATCCTTATTTTCATGAAAGATATTAAAAGATGAAGCATACGAGGAAACCTTAATTCCATTTTTTTGTAGTTTTCTTTTATAGACTAAACTATTGATAGAACAACAAACAAAAAGATTCGATTGAAAGATCTAAAGATATACCTTGAAGCACACACCTCCCCGACAACGGCGCCAAAAAAGAGCTTGATGTCTACTACACAACCTTCTCATTGTAGACGTTGTTGGGCCTCCAAGTGCAGAGGTTTGTAGGACAGTAGCAAATTTCCCTCAAGTGGATGACCTAAGTTTTATCAATCCGTGGGAGGCGTAGGATGAATATGGTCTCTCTCAAACAACCCTCAAAGAGTCTCTTGTGTCCCCAACACACCCAATACATTATTAAATTGTATAGGTGCACTAGTTCGGCGAAGAGATGGTGATACAAGTGCAATATTGATGGTAGATATAGGTTTTTGTAATCTGAAAATACAAAAACAGCAAGGTAACTAATGATAAAAGTGCACGAAAACGGTATTGCAATGCGTTGAAACAAGGCCTAGGGTTCATACTTTCACTAGTGCAAGTTCTATCAACAAGGATAACATAATTAGATAATATAACTATCCCTCAACATGCAACAAAGAGTCACTCCAAAGTCACTAATAGCGGAGAACAAACAAAGAGATTATTGTAGGGTATGAAACGACCGCAAAGTTATTCTTTCTGATCAATCCATTGGGCTATTCCTATAAGTGTCACAAACAACCCTAGAGTTCGTAGTAAAATAACACCTTAAGACACAAATCAACCAAAACCCTAATTTCACCTAGATACTCCAATGTCACCTCAAGTATCCGTGGGTATGATTATACGATATGCATCACACAATCTCAGATTCATCTGTTCAACCAACACAAAGAACTTCAAAGAGTGCCCCAATGTTTCTATCAGAGAGTCAAGACGAAAACGTGTGCCAACCCCTATGCATAAGTTCACAAGGTCACAGAACTCGCAAGTTGATCACCAAAACATACATCAAGTGGATCATGTGAATATCCCATTGTCACCATAGATAAGCACATGCAAGACATACATCAAGTGTTCTCAAATCCTTAAAGACTCAATCCGATAAGATAACTTCAAAGGGAAAACTCAATTCATCAAAAGGAGATAGAGGGGGAGAAACATCATAAGATCCAACTATAATAGCAAAGCTCGCGGTACATCAAGATCGTGCCATATCAAGAACACGAGAGAGAGAGAGAGAGAGAGAGAGAGAGAGATCAAACACATAACTATTGGTACATACCCTCAGCCCCGAGGGTGAACTACACCCTCCATGTCATGGAGAGCATCGGATGATGAAGATGGCCACCAGTGATGGATCCCCCCTCTGGCAGGGTGCCGGAATAGGGTCCCAATTGGTTTTTGGTGGCTACAGAGGCTTGCGGCGGCGGAACTCCTGATCTAGGTTTCTTTTCGAGGGGTTTCTGTATTTATAGGAATGTTTGGCGTTGGTCTCACGTCAGGGGGGGTCTCCGAGTCATCCACGAGATAGGGGGGCGAACCCAGGAGGTAGGGGCGCCCTCCACTCTCGTGGATGGCTTGGGACTCTTCTGGCCCAACTCTTTTACTTCGGGGGCTTCTTTTGGTCCATTAAAAATCATCAAAAATTGGCACGTCAATTGGACTACGTTTGGTATTCCTTTTCTGTAAAACTCAAAAACAAGGAAAAAACAGAAACTGGCACTGGGCTCTAGGTTAATAGGTTAGTCCCAAAAATCATATAAAATAGCATATAAATGCATATAAAACATCCAAGATTGATAATATAATAGCATGGAACAATCCAAAATTATAGATACGTTGGAGACGTATCAACATCGCCCGATACAGAGGCGCCGCACACCCCCATGCTTCACCGACGAGGTAATGGAGCACCAGTTCCCAGAAGGGTTTAAACCCGTGAACATTGAATCATACGATGGAATGACAGATCCCGCAGTATGGATCAAAGATTTTCTTCTCCATATCCACATGGCCCGCGGTGATGATCTCGACTCCATCAAGTACCTCCTGCTAAAATTAAAGGGACCAGCTCGGCACTGATTAAACAGCCTCCCAGAAAATTCTATTGGTAGCTGGGAAGACTTGGAAGATGCCTTTAGAGATAACTTCCAAGGTACCTATGTTTGGCCTCCAGACGTCAATGACCTCAGTCGCATAGTCCAGCAACCCGGATAATCAGCCCGGAAGCTATGTACCAGGTCCTTAATTAAAAAGAACCAAATTGTGGACTGCCCGGACGCCGAAGCCCTCGCGGCCTTTAAACACAGCGTCCGGGACGAGTGGCTCGCCCGACACCTCGGCCAAGAAAAACTGAATTCCATGGCAGCCCTTACCGCACTAATGACCCGCTTTTGCGCGGGAGAAGACAGCTCGCTCACTCGTAGAAGCAACATCACTAGCGACCTTGGCACCTCCGAAGCCAGAGACGGCAACGGCAAGCCACAATGCAACAAACACAAGCATCGAAGCAACAACGAAGATACTGAAGATACGGCGGTCAACGCCGGATTTAGTGGCTCTAAACCTGGTCAGCGAAAGAAGCCATTCAAAGGAAACAAAGATGGTCCATCTAGTTTCGACAAAATACTCGATAGGCCTTGCCAGATTCACGGCACCCCTAACAAGCCTGCCAATCATACCAATAGAAATTGTTGGGTCTTTAAGCAAGCCAGTAAGCTAAACACCAAACATAAGGGGAAAGGGCCGCCCAGCGAGGACGACGATGAAGGGCCTCGCCCGCCGAACACAGGGCGACAGAAGAAATTCCCCCCCTAGGTCAAAACAGCGAATATGAAATACGTTACTCATATCCCTAAGTGGGAGCGCAAGCGCGCATTAAGGGATGTCTATGCCATAGAGCTAGTCGCCCCAAAATAACCCATGGTCAGTCCGCCCGAGCACTTTCAATCGCAGAGACCATCCAACCAGTATCCGTCATGTAGGTTCGGCTGCATTGGCCCTCGGTCCAATTATCAACGGATTCCAACTCACGCGAGTCCTTATGTACGGCGGCAGCAGTCTTAACCTGCTTTATCAGGACACTGTCTGCAAAATGGGCATTGATCCATGAAGAATCAAGCCCACCAAAACCACCTTCAAAGGAGTGATACCCGGGGTAGAGGCCTGTTGCACAGGTTCCATAACACTGGAGGTAGTCTTCGGCTCACCGAATAGTTTCTGAAGCAAAGACTTGATCTTCGGCATCGTCCCTTTCCGCAGTGGCTATCATGCACTGCTCGGACGAACCGCGTTCGCCCCCTTCAATGCGGTCCCGCACTATGCTTATCTAAAGCTCAAGATGCCTAGACCATGCAGTGTTATAATGGTCAATGGAAACATGGAGCGCTCTCTCCGTACTAAGGAGCACACTACGGCCCGCGTAGCCGAAATCCAGGGTAGCCTTATCAAGCCGAATACTACATCGGCGGTCAAGCCACCGGACACTGTCAAACGAGTCCGATCTACCCTACAGAATGACAGTCCAACTCGTCAAGAGATAGATTAGTAATTCAGCCTCCGTCACAGCCCCAACTAGATTGCGGCATATGTACCGCGCGTACATAACTACGCACTAAAGATACCATGGGCTAGGGCGGAGGCCTACTAAAGATATAGTCCACAATACGGTTTGATCCTATCCGGACCCTCATATGCTTTCTTTTCTTCTTCTTATTTTTATTTTTCAGGTTCTTTACAACCCACACCACTTTTCGACGGTACCAAGGGCCCTTCTTTCAGGCCCCTTATGTATGCTCAATCGTTTATCCTCTCAAAGGATCACACACCAAGGCGACAAGCAGCGCAGACGTGTGGTAGAGTATCCAAAGGATCGTCAAAATCATCTTCCCCTTTTCAGGACCTGTATACTGCTATCCCTTGTGCCCGACATGTAAAATAGCCTAGATGCTTATCGCATCCTCTATAAAAATATGCTTTGACGTGTCAATCAGACTATAATGGAAATAGTTTCGCCCAACCCTGTTTGGTATTGGCTTATTTCCTAAGCTATATTCCCTCTTTACGTCATATTGTTGTATATACATCGGCACGATTCAAATCGCCAGGGGCTTTATCCGGCCACATATATTTTTCAAACAAAATAAGTCTGAACACTTTTATAGTATGCTTCGGCGTCCCAAATATGGCACTATATGCATCGGCTCCGAATCATGTCTTTGGTCAATAGTTGGGTTGCCCGGCTCCTGTGATTACCACCTTACGTTCTGCTTGTTCGGCTAAGGTAGTAAAGGTTGAACTACTGCGATTGTGTTTCTGGTTCGTCCGGTCAAACACCTCAGTACAGAAAGCCGAAAACTGACTGTCATGATGCGGCAAGAGCTGGTCAGCAATTCGGCGACCTACTAAATCTCTAGTGATTTCTTTCGTATTACATGAAGGACTGGCTCTTTCTAGTCACGTGCTTAAGGCATCCAACTTCGGATAGCCGCATACGCACCAGGGGCTATCTCACAGTCCCATTGTTAAACTCCTATGGCTAAGTGAGAATAATAAAGCCACATAGTCCAATTGCCTGGTCCGCCGCACTAACACCTCCTTCACGGACCAAGACGTTGGGTCAAGTGTGGTTATGTGCTACCCCGAACACCCCTGTAGTATCTATGTGGAGGCTGAAGCTGACGACTGGCAAATCTCAGGGATAAAAATGACCGCACGAGAGGAAAAACACTTTAAAATAAATAGCATGAATATATTACAAAGCTTTGTCTCATACAACGCCTAGGCAGTCCAGATGCATTCACTCGAATATGATGTCTTTCGAGCATTGGCCCTCTATCAAGCGGGCACCCTCTAGGACGTCTTCAAAATAGCGTTCCGGCATGCGATGATCCTTGCCTCCGGGTGGACCCTCAACTACCACGATGGCGGCCTTCATCTTCACCCAGTGCATCTTGACACGGGCAAAGGCCATCCGCGCACCTTCTATGCCCGCTGAGTGCTTCACTGCCTCTACTTGGGGCAAGGCATTGCCAAGCCGCTTGACCAAGCTGAAGTAGCTGCTCGGAATGGGTCCGGCTGTCCATAGCCGGACTATGATGTCCTTCATGGCCAAACCGGACATCCTATGAAGCTCCGCCAGCTGCATCATCTGGTTGTTTAGCAGGGCTGGCCACTCCGGCGCCAAGTACTAAGACCAAAAGAGCTTCTCCGTCGTGTTCCCTTCTTGGGCTCGGAAATACTGGGCGGCATCGGCAGCACTCCTCGGGAGATCCGCAAGGGCGTCTGGAGTACTCCATAGTCGATTTAGCAAAGCATATCTTCAACCGCCGAATATACTCTGTAAAAGAAAAGGCTTAACAGCCGCTATCTGTTCGTCTTGCTTGATCTCCTTGCGAGCCACCCGAGACTCGGACCGCACCTCCTTCGCCTCTTGAAGAGCCTTGGTGAGTTCGTCCACTTGGGCCTTGTTACTCTCCTCCAAGGACTCACACTTGTTGGCGGCCTCCTGGAGCACTTGCTCCACTTCGTCCACCCTCGCCTCATACTGGCGGCGGGCGACCTTTTCGGCCTCTACATCCACAGCCGCTTTGTCTGTGGCCTCTTTGCTTGCCCTCGCCTCCTCCTTGGCTTCGGTAAGGGCACTCTTGTGGGCCTTAACCTCGGTCGTGTTGCCTACAATCATATACATAGCAGCGCATGAGCTTAAACTCTAAGCTTGCATTATAATTTAGGCTTGTAAGGGGTCTTTTAAAAGCACACCTTGGGCGTCATCGAACTACTTGTTAATACGATTGATCTCATCATCAGCCATTTTCAGTTTTCGCTGGAGTTCGAAAACTTCAGAGTCCCTGGCTGAAGCCGCCAACAGTGAAGCCTATTTATCAACATATATAAACGCGTTATCTCCGGCGAATGTTTGATCCTGTGTACGGCTCCTTTTTCCAAAAGCCGAACAGAGTCTCAGGGGCTACTATCTATACACAGGCATATTCTTCCAATGCGAAAAGCGGCTAAGCATATTATATCACATACCTCAAAGCCTGTTAACAGGATAGTGAAAGCTTCGTTCAGTCCGCTTTTGGCAGACTGAACCTTCTCAACTACTATACCCATCAAGGTACGGTGCTCTTCCATGACGGAGGCACGTTGAAGTGCTTCCCTCAACATATCTGATACGTCTCCATCGTATCTACTTTTCCAAACACTTTTGACCTTGTTTTGGACTCTAACTTGCATGAGTTGAATGGAACTAACCCGGACTGACGTTGTTTTCAACAGAATTGTCATGGTGTTCTTTTTGTGCAGAAATAAAAGTTCTCGGAATGACCAAAAACTTCACAAAGAATATTTTTGGAATTTATAAAAAATACTGGCAAAAGAATCAACACCAAGGGTCCCACACCCTGTTCACGAGGGTGGGGGCGCGCCCCCTGTCTCGTGGGCCCCCTAAGGCTCCACCGACATCAACTCCTACTCTATATATTCACCTTCGGGGAGAGAAAAATTAGGGAGAAGGATTCATCGCATTTTACAATACGGAGCCGCCACCAAGCCCTAATCTCTCTCGGGAGGGCTGATATGGAGTCCGTTCAGGGCTCCGGAGAGGGGAATTCGTCGCCATCGTCATCATCAACCTTCCTCCATCACCAATTTCATGATGCTCGCCTCCATGTGTGAGTAATTCCATCGTAGGCTTGCTAGACGGTGACGAGTTGGATGAAATTTATCATGTAATCGAGTTAGTTTTGTTAGGGTTTGATCCCTAGTATCCATTATGTTCTGAGATTGATGTTGCTATGACTTTGCTATGCTTAATGCTTGTCACTAGGGCCCGAGTGCCATAATTTGAGATCTGAACCTATTATGTTTTCATGAATATATGTGAGTTCTTGGTCCTATTTTGCAAGTCAATAGTCACCTATATGTGTTATGATCCGGGTGTAGGTCCTGGCTGTCAGTCTCTCTGGTCACCGGCTTCTCCGCCGACTGCTGGGGCCCGCCGCCTGGTGGGTCCCGCCGGCTGGTCTGGTACGGAGCCGACAGGCCGCCTCCGCCGCTCACGGGTCTTGGCGGCTACGGATTACTGTTGCCATGATGCTAATGACGCTTGCTTGGTTAGGGGAGCGTGGTTACTGTCCCGCCGCCTAGCGAGCGATCCCTGTAGCCACCCTGCATCTTACCTGGTTAATGGTGCGTGGGGCCCCGAGGAAGGAATGGGCCGAATGCGGGGAGCCGGCCTCCTTCGGTTCCGACTGGTGAGGCACCCGCCATCTTCCTGGCTCTCACCGACCGCCAGGGCCCGCCGTCTTCGGGGTGTACCGACAAGCGGTCATGGGAAAAGGGCTTTTCCTGTCATGAATGATGTCAGGGGCGGAGTGGCAATAGTGCCACGCCGGGCGGAGATCTCCGTCTGTACGGAGCACTATGGCCACACCTAGCCCTGGATACGGGGGGATGGGCCATACTGCAGCCACACCCTATCTTGTCTTCTTAATGGGGGCACAGACTTTGAGGGCGCCATGGGCCGACTGCTAGGGGCCGTCCTTTCTGGAGGTCGCCTGCTAGGAGTCGGCCCGTCTTGGAGCCGCCTTCTTGAGCATGGCTGCCTTCTAGCAGTCGGCCGTTTAGCCAGCTGGCCGCCAGAAGGCGGAACTCCATCTTGACGTCTTAAGGGGCACAGCCGGCCCCGATGTCTTGAAAGGTTCTGGGGCTCGGGTTAGGCTTCCCGTGGCCCATTACTCCGACACTTCTAGAGACCATCTGGATAGTTGTGTTGGTTGTGTTTTCAGGGAAAGAACTATTGAGCAAGCTGAATTGCTATTGGATAATATGTTGAGTAATGAAAATGATTGGACACTTCCTGAACCAACTCCTAAACCAACTCCGAAGAAAAGGGGTATTCTATTTCACAGTCCTAAAGATATGCAAGAGGCAAAGAAATCTATTAAAGAAAAAGGTATTAAAGCTGAAGATGTTAAGAATTTACCACCTATTGAATAAATACATGGTCTTGATAGCCCGACACATGTAGTAAAGGTAAATTCTCTCTATAGATTTGATGAAGCTAATATTCCTCGGTATAAGTCTACTAGCTAATGCTTAGATGAGTTTGATAATTTTATTGTTAAACAAGAAAACTTCAATGCTTATGTTGGTAGACAATTGAAACGTAATGCTTATATGCTTGAACACTTGAGTGATTATATGTCTAGAGTTAAAGGTGAACTTAGACTTATTAGTAAACATGATTGTATGGTTACCACTAAAGTAGAACAAGTGCTTAAAGCTCAGAATGATTTTCTCAATGAATTAAATAATAATAAAAATGATAATGTTGTTAGAGTTGTGACTAGAGGGGGTAAAATGACTCAGGAACCTTTGTATCCTGAGGGCCACCCTAAGAGAATTAAGCAAGATTCTCAGAGAACTAATGATGATGCACCAAGTTCTTCTAAGAAGAAGAAAAAGAAAACTGATAGGGCTTTGCATGCTTCTAGTGAACATGTTCTTAACACACCTGAGAATCCCAATGATATTTCTATTTCTGATGTTGAAACACTATCTGGTAATGAACATGAACCTAGTGATAATATTAATGACAATGTTCATGTTGATGCTCAACCTAGCAATAACAATGATGTAGAGATTGAACCCATTGTTGATCTTGATAACCCACTATCAAAGAATCAACGTTATGATTAGAGAGACTTCGTTGCTAGGAAGCACGGTAAAGAAAGAGAACCATGGGCTCTGAAACCCTTGCCTTTTCCTCCTAAACCATCCAAGAAAAAAGATGACGATGATTTTGAGCGCTTTGCTGAAATGATTAGACCTATGTTTTTGCGTATGCGTTTGACTGATATGCTTAAAATGAATCCTTATGCTAAGTATATGAAAGATATTGTTACAAATAAAAGAAAGATACCGGAAGCTGAAATTTCCACCATGCTTGCTAATTATACTTTTAAGGGTGGAATACCAAAGAAACTAGGAGATGCCGGAGTACCAACTATACCAGGCTCCATTAAAAGAAACTATGTTAAAATTGCTTTATGTGATCTTGAAGCCGGTGTTAGTGTTATGCCTCTCTCTTTATATCGTAGACTTGATTTGAATAAGTTGCCACCTACTGAAATATCTTTGCGAATGGCTGATAAATCAACTGCTATACCTGTCGGTATTTGTGAGGATGTGCCTGTTGTGGTTGCAAACGTTACTATTTTAATAGACTTTGTTATTCTTGATATTCCTGAGGATGATAGTATGTCGATTATCCTTGGTAGACCATTTTTGAATACTGTAGGGGATGTTATTGATTGCAACAAAGGCAATGTCACTTTTCATGTTAATGGTAATGAGCATACGTTACACTTTCCGAGGAAACAACCTCAAGTCCACAGTATCAATTCTATTGGAAAAATTCCAACGATTATTATTGGAGGTTTTGAATTTCTCTTCCTACTGTCAAGAAGAAATATGATATTCTTATTGTTGGGGATATGCATATCCCCGTTGAGGTAACTTAGCGTTATTCAAAAATTCTCCGGTTTCATGCGATTCAGAAAGAGTTTGTTAACAAGACTTGATCAACCTTGTTAATGGATTCCTTTTTTGATGAGCATGAGATGGATGAAGTTAGAAAGCACAACCCTCTGTACCCTCCTTTTACTTTCTGTTATTTAGATTAAATAAAGCAAAATTAGTATTTTCTATCTGTTTTCTAAATTATCCTTACAATAAAAAATACCCTAAAAACAAAAGTTCTCCAAATGTCCTGAAAATTTTATATGATTTTTTCTAGAATATTTAAGAATTATTGGCACTAAGAACACACCAGGGGGGGCACACCACCTGGCCACAAAGGTTCAGGGCGCGCCAACTGATGACCCACAAGTATAGGGGATCTATCGTAGTCCTTTTGATAAGTAATAGTGTCGAACCCAACGAGGAGCAGAAGGAAATGATAAGCGGTTTTCAGCAAGGTATTCTCTGCAAGTACTGAAATAAGTGGTAACAGATAGTTTTGTGATAAGATAAATTGCAACGAGCAATAAGTAACAAAAGTAAACAAAGTGCAGCAAGGTGGCCCAATCCTTTTTATAACAAAGGACAAGCCGGAACAAACTCTTATAATAGGAAAAGCACTCCCGAGGACACATGGGAATATCGTCAAGTTAGTTTTCATCACATTCATATGATTCGCGTTCGATACTTTGATAATTTGATATGTGGGTGGACCGGTGCTTGGGTGTTGTTCTTACTTGAACAAGCATCCCACTTATGATTAACCTCTATTGCAAGCGTCCGCAACTACTACAAAAGTATTAAGATAAACCTAACCATAGCATGAAACATGTGGATCCAAATCATCCCCTTATGAAGCAATGCATAAACTAGGGTTTAAGCTTCTATCACTCTAGCAACACATCATCTACTTATTACTTCCCAATGCCTTCCTCTAGGCCCAAATAATGGTGAAGTGTTATGTAGTCGACATTCACATAACACCACTAGAGGCTAGACAACATACATCTTATCAAAATATCAAATGAATACCAAATTCACATGACTACTAATAGCAAGACTTCTCCCTTGTCATCGGGAACAAATGTAATTACTCACAAAGCATATTCATGTTCATAATCAGAGGGGTAATAATATGCATATAGGATCTGAACATATGATCTTCCACCAAATAAACCAACTAGCATCAATTACAAGGAGTAATCAACACTACTAGCAACCTACTAGCACCAATCCCGGACTTTGAGACAAGAATTGGATACAAGAGATGAACTAGGGTTTGGAGATGAGATGGTGCTGGTGAAGATGTTGATGGAGATTGCCCTCTCCCTATGAGAGGAGCATTGGTGATGACGATGGTGATGATTTCCCCCTCCCGGAGGGAAGTATCCCCGGCAGAACAGCTCTGCCGGAACTCTAGATTGGTTCCGCCAAGGTTCCGCCTCGTGGCGGCGGAGTCTCGTCCCGAAAAGTTCCTCTTTATTTTTTTCTCATCGAAAGACTTCATATAGGAGAATATGGACGTCGGAGAGCCACCAGGGGGCCCACGACGTAGGGGCGCGCCCCCACCCTCATGAGCAGGGTGTGGGCCCCTGGCCTTCATCTTTGGCGAGGATTTTTCTTTATTTATTTTAAGATGTTCCGTGGAGTTTCAGGACTTTTGGAGTTGTGCAGAATAGGTCTCTAATATTTGCTCCTTTTCTAGTCCAGAATTCCAGCTGCCGGCATTCTCCCTCCTTATATAAACCTTGTAAAATAAGAGAGAATATCCATAAGTATTGTGACATAAAGTGAAATAACAGCCCATAATGCAATAAATATCAATATAAAAGCATGATGCAAAATGGACGTATCAACTCCCCCAAGCTTAGACCTCGCTTGTCCTCAAGCGAAAAGCCGATAACAATAAATATGTCCTCATGTTTAGAGGTAGAGGCGTCGATAAAAATTAAAATACGAACATGAAGGCATCATGATTATTCTCATAACAGCAACTTATATAGATTTTGTCATATGATTACTTATGTGTCAAGTGATGATCTATTCACAATGCAAAAGTATAAATCATAAACCTTATTGGGCTCCGACAAACTATAATCTTAGTCATTGAAGCAATTGCAATTTATAATAACATCGGAAAGAGTCTATGTCAGAGCTAAAAAGCAAGTCCACATACTCAACTATCATTTAGTCCTCCATAATTGCTAACACTCACGCAATACTTGTGGTTACGGAGTTTTAATCGGACACAGAGAAAGATAGGGGCTTATGGTTTTGCCGCACAACCTTTTACCTCAAGGGTAATGTCAACAATAATGGTTCATGCTCCCCTACATCCAATTAGATATATATATATATATATATGTAATGTTATTTCCAACATGCTGAGCTTGCCAAAGGATAAAATGAAAAAGAAAAGGTGAAGATCACCATGACTCTTGCATAAGGTAGAAGGTAATAATAAAGGATAGGCCCTTCGCAGAGGGAAGCAGAGGTTGCCATGCACTTTTATGGTTGGATGCATAAAATCTCAATGCGAAAGAACGTCACTTTATATTGCCCCTTGTGATATGAACCTTTATTATGCAGTCCGTCGCTTTTATTACTTCCACATCACAAGATCGTATAAAGCTTATTTCTCCCACACCAATCAATCATACATATTTAGAGCAATTTTTATTGCTTTGCACCAATGACAACTTACTTGAAGGATCTTACTCAATCCATAGGTAGATATGGTGGACTCTCATGGCAAAACTGGTTTAAGGGTATTTGGAAGCACAAGTAGTATTTCTACTTGTTGTTGAGAATTTGGCTAGCATGAGGGGGAAAGGCAAGCTCAACAAGTTAGAGGATTCATGACAACATACTTTATCTCAGATATAAGAAAGACATAACTCATTACGTTGTCTTCCTTGTCCAACATCAACCCTTTAGCATGTCATATTTTAATGAGTGCTCCCAATCATAAAAGATGTCAATGATAATATATCTATATGTGAAAACCTCTCTTTCCTTCTTACTTCCTATTAATTGCAACAATGACCAAAGCTATGTCTGCCAACTCCCAACAACTTTTAATCATCATACTCTTTCTATGTGAAGTCATTACTCTCAATAAGATCAATATGAACTTTTTGTTTCTTTTTATTCCTTTCTCTTTTCTTTTATTCACCCAAGATCATGGCAAAATAATCAAGCCCTTGACTCAACACTAATCTTTATTATATATAGCTCACTGACTCGATTACATAGAGAGATCATAAAGCAAACTCAAAACTAGATCATGCCATAAACTTTATTCTACTAGATAAAGATACTACTAATAGGATCGAACTAAGAAAAACAGTAAAGATAGGAGTTGTGATTGTGATACGATACCGGGGCACCTCCCCCAAGCTTGGCAGTTGCCAAGGGGAGTGCCCATACCCATGTGATTATATCTCCTTGGTTGGTGAAGAAGGTGAAGGTGACGGATAATCGCACATCGAGCGTAAGAGGTCCACCAGCTTGTGAATAATGCCCTTGAGTGCAACAATATGCTCCTTCAGCAAAATATTTTCTTGTGTGAGATACTTGTTTTGTATACAAGCTAACTCAATCATCTTGAAAGATTCGATCTCAGTTGGGGTAAGAAGGTTATGATCAAGTTGAAGGATGTCTTTTGCTGCTGGAGCTTGATCCTCCATGGCCTTCTTGATCCTTTCATCCTTGTTGACCCTCGCGGGTTCTTCCCTCTTCAGATCTATCTTCATTAGCCTAGCATCGTTGTCACCATTGTTGGAGGAGGGAGACGACATGATGCCTAGCCTGGAAAACCCTGACAAAAAATAGCTCGAAACAAGAACAGAGGAGGTTTGCGTGATACGAGAGTCAAAACCTTCGGGAGAATATATAATGAATTTTTACCGACCAAAATACGTATCGTGTAAGAAAACAGAGTCCGGAAGGCACACGAGGTGTTCACGAGGTAGGGGGTGCGCCCAGAGGGGTAGGGCGCGCCAACCACCCTCGTGGGGCCATCGTGTCCTTCCCGGACTGCTACTTATTTTTTCTATTTTTCTAAATATTCCAAAACGGAGAAATATTGCCTTAAAAATTGTTTTGGAGTCGGTTTACTTACCGTACCACATACCTATTCCTTTTCAGAGTCTGAAACGTTCCGAAAAGTGTCCCTTATGTATTCCTCCAAGGTTACGGTTTCAATAATATTGGTTTCAACATTTATGGGATTATCTGAGATATAATGTTTAATTCTTTGACCATTTACCACCTTCGGATTTGTTCCCTCAAAGTTGTTGATTTTTATGGCACCGGAACGATAGACCTCCTCAATAACATAGGGGCCTTCCCATTTAGAGAGAAGTTTTCCTACAAAAAATCTTAAACGAGAGTTGTATAGCAATACATAATCACCTATATTAAAATCACGCTTTTGTATCCTTTTGTCATGCCATCTTTTAATTTTTTTCTTTAAACAACTTGGCATTTTCATAAGCTTGGGTTCTCCATTCATCGAGTGAGCTAATATCAAATAACCTCTTTTCACCGGCAAGTTTGAAATCATAGTTGAGCTCTTTAATAGCCAAATATGCCTTATGTTCTAGTTCAAGAGGTAAGTGACATGCTTTGTAACGCCCTCGATGCGGCTATATCTCCCACGTGTCGAAGCACGACTTAGAGGCATAACCGCATTGAAAGCAATGTCACAAGTGAGGTAATCTTCACACGACCCATGTAATACATAAGGGAAAGAGATGCATAGTTGGCTTACAATCGCCACTTCACACAATACATGAATAAAGCATTACATCATCCAGATACACTCAAGGTGCGACTACAGAACAAAAATAAAAGAAGACTACCCCAAATGCTACACAGATCCCCGATCGTCCCGACTGGGCTCCACTACTGATCAACTAGAAATGGAACAACATAAGGAACGAGATCTTCATCGAGCTCCTCCTTGAGCTTGGTTGCGTCACCTGCACGTCTCAACGGCACCTGCAAGCTGGTTTTGGAAGTATCTGTGAGTCACAAGGACTCAGCAATCTCACACCCTCGCGATCAAGACTATTTAAGCTTATGGGTAAGGTAAAGGTATGAGGTGGAGCTGCAGCAAGCGGCTAGCATATTTGGTGGCTAACAACGCAAATGAGAGCGAGAAGAGAAGGCAAAAGCACGGTCGAACAACTATGATCACGAAGTGATCCTAGAACAACCTACGTCAGACATAACTCCAACACCGTGTTCACTTCCCGGACTCCACCGAGAAGAGACCATCACGGTTACACACGCGGTTGATGCATTTTAATTAAGGTCAACTTCAGGTTTTCTACAACCAGACATTAACAAATTCCCATCTGCCCATAACCGCGGGCACGGCTTTCGAAAGTTCAAATCCCTGCAGGGGTGTCCCAACTTAGCCCATCACATGCTCTCACAGTCAACGAAGGATATTCCTTCTAGCGGGAAGACCCGATCAGACTCAGAATCCTGGTTACAAGACATTTCGACAATGGTAAAACAAGACCAGCAAAGCCACCCATATGTGCTAACAAATCCCGATAGGAGCTGCACATATCGCGTTCTCAGGGCACACCGGATGAGCCAGACGTTGGGTAAGCCAGCCCAGAGTTTCTCCTGGTAGCCTCGGACATCGCTCAGTTGGACCAACACTTAGAGAAGCACTGGCCCGGGGGGGTTAAAATAAAGATGACCCTTGAGCCGGCCAACTCAAGGGAAAGAAAAGGCTAGGTGGCAAAAGGTAAAACCAATGTTGGGCCTTGCTGGAGGAGTTTTATTCAAGGCGAACTGTCAAGGGGTTCCCATTATAACCCAACCGCGTGAGGAACGCAAAATCTGGGAACATAACACCGATATGATGGAAACTAGGGCGGCAAGAGTGGAACAAAACACCAGGCATAAGGCCAAGCCTTCCACCCTTTACCAAGTATATAGATGCATTAATTAAATAAGAGATATTGTGATATCCCAACAAAATATCCATGTTCCAAACATGGAACAAACTCCAATCTTCACCTGCAACTAACAACGCTATAAGAGGGGCTGAGCAAAGTGGTAACATAGCCAAACAACGGTTTGCTAGGACAAGGTGGGTTAGAGACTTGGCTCAACAATATGGGAGGCAAGATAAGAAAGTGGTAGGTATCGCAGCATAGGCATAGTAAAAGAGCGAGCAACTAGCAAGCAAAGATAGAAGTGATTTCGAGGGTATGGTCATCTTGCCTGAGATCCCACAAGGAAGAAGAACGAGTCCATGAAGAAGACAAATGGACGTAGTCGAATGGGTCCTCACAAACATGACGTTATCGGAACCAACCCGAAGAAGCAACACCGGAAAGAAGCACACAACATAGTAAACAACCAACACACGAACATGGTATGATATGCGGTATGCGGTGCATATGCATGACTTGCAAAGGAATTATTGAACCTGGCCTCAACATGGAAATCCAAGAGTGCCACTGGAAAGGTGATGCGATTTCGGTTGAAATCAATATAAAGATCACTGGAATCGGATGCACGGTTTGAAAATGGCAAGCAAAACAAATATGACACGGGTCTGCGATAATCAGCAAGTAGCCATCTAAATGGATCAAGATAAATATGCTACAACACTCACACATGGCAACAAAATACATGGCAGGGATCCACTCAAGATTCTTGACAAAAGATGAACACACAGCTACGGCTAATTCATCCATTAACAGGTTCAAACAAGCATGGCAAAAGTGCAAATGATAACAGGTTTCAGACTTAGTGAAATTAACACAAGTCTGGAATTTATCATCAGGAAGCACACTTTAGAGCATGAAAACTACAAGCTACAGGACCTTAACATGGCAAAGCAAGGCATGGCATGAAGACACTCAAAGCACTTAACAAAAGTCCCTTAGTGACCTTGAGCCAAAAGGGATCAGAAAATACAATTGCAAGCATGTGAACATAGCAAAAACATAAACAGATTCAGACTTGGTGAAAAACTGGAGCATGCAAAACAGATTAACAAGTAGGCATGTTTACGAGCTCAATGCACTCACTACAGAGCATGGCATGACAAACTAAGCATACACCCATCAAGAAGACATGGCATAGAAGCTAGACATGGCAAGAACAACAACATAGCATGCACGGATCAATAGCAACATCCTCGGCAAAATCGCTAAACATGTCAACAATCTGCCAGGATTATTTATAGCAAAAGTAGAGCTCAATTGACTCAAGCTAGGGTGCTCCATAAATGCAAACAAAGACTTGGCTGGATAGAGCACCACAATGGTAACAAAATATCCTTACTGATCATCCTCAAAAGAGGCACGGATCACTAGGAAACAACATTAACATATGGCATAACAACAAAATCAGGACAAGGACTTGGTGAAATTCTAAGTCCCTGAAATCAGCATTACCAATTATGCTACTTTGCAAGCTTGTGCTAGTCACAACAAATATCACAAAAATACATGGCGAGCACCTCTCTAAAGATGGCATGGCATATAACAAAACATATGTAGAGCTCAGGGTCATAGCATGCACACATTAATCATGGCAAAATGACAAAAGGCTATTTGCTAAAACAGATCTGACATATTCCTCAGATAGCCCTCTTCCAACAGCATTTCAGGCATCAAGATGAGCTCAAATTAAAATGATGCAATGAGATGAAATGATGTACTCGTCGAGGCGAACATTTTGATATGCTACACGCACGAATCGGAGCTACGGATCCGGAGTTATGATGTGAGGAAGATGCCAAAAAGTTAGGGTTTCGGGAGGAAAAAGTCAACCCGAGGAATTTCTAGATCTGAGATCTGGCACACTACCCGAGGCGGCAACGGAACTCCTGTTCACCGGAGTTGGCGACGACGGCGGCCGGAGCTCGAGGCCGCGGAAGAGGTTCGACGGGGCGGCGATGGTCGGCGGGGAGGCGCGCGCGGGTGCGGGCGGCGCCGGCGAACGCTGCTGCGTCGGGGCCGACACGGGCGCAGTGGTGCCGGCGAGCACTGCAGCGAGGAGGCGGCGGCACCGGCGATGTTCGGTGGCGGCGCATAGGTGAGGCGAGGCGGCGCAGGGCGCCGGAGAGGCGACGGGCGGGCGGCGACGGCGCTGTCGCGCGGTAGAGGCGGCGGCCGGCGGCGAGCGCAGCGGCGAGGAGGCGCAGCGGCAGTGTGGCGACGCGCGGTGGAGGCGGCGGCCGACGGCGAGTGCAGCGGTGGCGGCGTCGGGCGGAGCAGGCAGCGGGCGGCGCGCGGGGGGGCAGGCGCTCGGGCGGCGGCGGTGGACCCCGCGGGCCCGATCCGGGCCGCGCGGGCCGACGGCGAGGACGGCGGGCATGGGACACATGGCACATTGCCACTGGCCAGGAGCGGCGGCGAGGTTTCGTCCGGCGGGCGCGGACATGTCCGGCGGCGTGTGGGGGGGGGAGTTTTAGGGTTTCATCTTCGGAAATTTTGGAGGGGATCACAAATATATAGGTAGAGGGCTCTAGGAGAGTCCAAATGAGGTGCGGTTTTCGGCCATGTGATCATGATTGAATGACCGAGATGATGGAGGAGGTTTAGGTGGGTTTTGGGCCAGTTTGGAAGGGTGTTGGGCTGCAACACACACGAGGCCTTTACGGTCCCTCGGTTAACCGGTGTAGTATGAAACGAAGTTCAAATGGTACGAAACTTGACAGTATGTGTACCGGTAGTAAACCAAGGCCGCATGACAAGTCTCGGTCCAATCCGAGAAAGTTTAACACCCGCACACGAAAAGAGGTAGAAAGGGACACCGGATGACATAGGAGCGCCGGATTGCAAAACGGACAACGGGGAAACTGTTCGGATGCATGAGACGAACATGTGTGCAAATGAAATGCACATGATGACATGATATGTAATGCATGACATGCAAGCAATGACAAGGCAACAACAGCGAATAACTAGAGGACACCTGGCACATCGGTCTCGGGGCGTTACAACACTCCACCACTACGAGAGGATCTCGTCCCGAGATCTAGAATGGCACCGGAGGGAAAATGGAAGAGAAAGAGAAGAGGTAAAACTAAGTTGCTTCTTTGACAAATGAGTGAAACCACTAGCCTTGAGAGGTTGAACAAATTGTAAGAAAGAAGGCAACGAAGAAGAACAAGGTTGAAAGCACTCTGTTAAGAAAGGGGAAAAAGAAAGAACCGATTCGGGTAGCACTTAGGTTGAAAAGATATGGAAGACCTGATAAAATGAAAGAGCTTGAGCAAAGGGACACAACACTCCAGTTAAAAGGATAAGCATGAAAAGAACAGGATTCTGACAAGAACAAGAAGAACATTTGAAGAGAGCAGCAACACAATGTGTCTGGAACAAAAGTAAGAATGGAATGAACGAAGGGAAAAACGAGAGCACGCTTACAACAAATGCTAGGACGGAGTTGTTGGAAAACCAACAACGAAAAAGGATAATCTTGATATGGTCTTATGGAATACATCTCAAATTATGAGGTGACAACCTGCCACTCACGGCAAAAGAATTTGATTGGTATGAACGAGGAGACGAGAAAACTATTTCACCGGGAGGATAGATGAAGAACTTGGATCATATATTATCACCATTAATAGCATTAACCGTTAGGGAAAACTTTAGGTGAAATATAACTCTAGATAACTCCAATGACGAGATTGATGGATTTAAAATACCTCATTCTTAACAACATGTGAAACATGAGACATGAACTCAAATTATCAAGAATGAAATAATACCACCTCGAATGATACGGTTGAAAGAATTGCACTTTAAAATGCAAGATAAAGAATACTTGAGCTCCTCTGAAAAGAATCTCGATGAACACTTCGAGAAGGAATTAAATCCTTTGTGAACCATCATGTACAGCCTGCATGAAGAACTCCGGTAACAAAAAAATGATCAAATGAAATGGAGGATGAAAAGAATAAGGTTGAAGCCTTGCAATGATTTAAATGAATCTCCGTGGTGATGTAATTGCGAGAGCTAGGAACTCCGGGAAAATAAAAGATAAAGTATCTCGAACCAAGAATGTGATATGATGAACCTCCGGAATAAGGAATTGAATAAACTCGATGAAACAAGAATAAGAATTACATTATGTGTATCCTTCACCAATTAAATTGATGACAATCAACGGATATGACATATTACTTATTCTCGTAAAGAAGATTAAGCGAGATATAGCGCAAACTTGGGAAGGTCTTCAACGAACTACCGGTAGGATTTGGGAACAATGAATGAATACATAGAATAGCAACGGAAGAGAATTCTTGAACGAACCACCATAAGGATTGAAAATGAAAGTAGTAAAGGCACAAATCACCGTGTAGAATTGGAAAAGCGAATGAAGACGCTTGAGAGAATTTAGATACCAGAGGACGAATATATCACGAACTTAATAGAGAATAATTGATGCACCGGTAAGATTTGGATAACGAGAGCTGAAAGCTGGAAATGAAGAAATCTTAGATGATGGGCTCCGGATGATCAAACTCAAAAGGCTCCTGAATTGCTCCGGATGGGTGAAAAGAATTCTCACAATCAAAACAATTATGAGAGGATGGCCTCGAACTAGAACCACAAATCTCTGAGAGAACGGATAAGATATGGAGGTAAAACTCTTCTTCAGTCTTCAAATGCAGAGAATGATGATGAGAACCACCACTGAGAATTATTGAGGCACTCCGGAATGAAGAATGGAAAGGTTGAGCCAATGATGAAAAGAATTTTAAAGATCTTGAAGAAATCCATATGACTGATGACAATTCATTCTTATGTCAAATAGAAGATTTGAGAATAACTCCGGGAGAATAAGAAGAGTCAGGTAAGATCCTGGAAAAAGACCTGTGGGTTAGGGTCCACTCAAAAGAAACACCGTTGAATGATTTAAAAGAGAGGTTGAACCGGTTGAATTAAATGACTTGAATGAGATAACATCCTCGAAAGATCTTGAACGAATGTAGAGTGGAAACACAAATCTTCGAGATATCTTGAGCACTCCGGAAAAATTGAATAGCGAGAGGTGAATGATTAAGAATTGCACCGGCATGAGAAAGCATTGAAACGAGGAAAGGATATGATCAACAAAGCTTGACTAGAAACCACCGGAGATGAAAAGAATGAAGAATGACGAACTTGAAGCTCCATTAGAATCTTCATGAGAATCACCGGATAAGAACATTGACGGAAAAGGAATGGAGGGACTTCACAAAAAGGATACTTGATTAAGACATCGGATTCCTTGAAGAAAAAGGGTGGGTGGGCGGGAAAACAAAGGCAACTTGGGGACAGATGAAACAAACACCATTGAGAAGAACTGATACTTGATCTTGCGGATGTTGCAATGATCGGATCCACTTGAAGAGAAGCACACCGGTTAAAAAGGATTGACATTACAAACTCGATGATCGAGAAGGATTAGTGTTCACATCGGGGTATGAGAACACCGCTTAGGAAAAGGTATGGAATCAACATTTGACTTTGAAGCAACTCGAATACCACAACTCAAAACAAAAACCAAGGATTGGCTTGCAGAATAAGCCGGAACAAACATATGATAGAGATTTCGTCCGAAGTTTTCGTGGTGGGGCCTACACGGGCTCGATCGTACAACACCATCATGTACAAGGCAGTGCACATGACATACGAAGCGTCCCCGAGTCGGCATAGCCAAGGACTCTTTAAGACACAACGAGACCACTATAAAACCAACCGTGGATAGGCGGACCACTAGACGTTGAACCCCAATTTCATATCATACATCTGTCGGAAAGAAATCCTAAGAGCTACTTGAATTCCCACTTATAAACTCCCGAAATTTTCCGGTTATGCAATCAGGTGCTGGGGATACAGGGGAAGCATAATATCTCACCCAAACTAGCAAATCCTACATCCAGCTATATCCATCCTTCAACACATAACCAAGAAACCTTCGGAAATCGTTTACCTCAACCTTCGAAAAGCATCCGGTATACGAGTTATGGAAATACTCCCGAACTCCCGCCCCAGTACTAGGTGGCGTCGAGGTTATCTCGCCAACAACTGCATAAAAGAGATTTTCGATGTCGGTGAAACTAAACTCAGGTATTCCAGAACTGCAATGATAAGATTGTGACGACAATACCTCGGAGCTCAACTCCCCGGGACACTGCCACAACCCCTAAATGACAGGAGGCACCAAGAACAATGTTCTCGTCACAAAACCATCAGAATGATTCCAAGATACCCGTGTGATCCTAAAAAAATTAGTGAAATTTGAGAAGAGAAGAGTCAAAACTCTACGTCGAGATGCCTCACCAGAGCGACGACGGGACTGAGGAGTAAAAATAATTCCTACTCTCCGATATATAATTCCTAAATGACTCAAAACATTTTTCTAGACTCAACAACGCCAACGATTCGATCAAGCAGGGGGCTCCTAAGGTCGGGGAAAGGCTCTGATACCAACTTGTAACGCCCTCAATGCGGCTATATCTCCCACGTGTCGAAGCACGACTTAGAGGCATAACCGCACTGAAAGCAATGTCGCAAGTGAGGTAATCTTCACACAACCCATGTAATACATAAGGGAAAGAGATACATAGTTGGCTTACAATTGCCACTTCACACAATACATGAATAAAGCATTACCTCATCCAGATACACTCAAGGTCCGACTACGAAACCAAAATAAAAGAAGACTACCCCAAATGCTACATAGATCCCCGATCGTCCCGACTGGGCGCCACTACTGATCAACTAGAAACGGAACAACATAATGAACGAGATCTTCATCGAGCTCCTCCTTGAGCTTGGTTGCATCACCTGCACGTCTCAACGGCACCTGCAAGCTGGTTTTGGAAGTATCTGTGAGTCATCGGGACTCAGCAATCTCACACCCTCGCGATCAAGACTATTTAAGCTTATGGGTAAGGTAAAGGTATGAGGTGGAGCTGCAGCAAGCGACTAGCATATTTGGTGGCTAACAACGCAAATGAGAGTGATAAGAGAAGGCAAAAGCACGGTCGAACAACTATGATCAAGACGTGATCCTAGAACAACCTACGTCAAACATAACTCCAACACCATGTTCACTTCCCGGACTCTGCCGAGAATAGACCATCACGGTTACACACGCGGTTGATGCATTTTAATTAAGGTCAACTTCAGGTTTTCTACAACCGAACATTAACAAATTCCCATCTGCCCATAACCACGGGCACGGCTTTCGAAAGTTCAAATCCCTGCAGGGGTGTCCCAACTTAGCCCATCACAAGCTCTCACGGTCAACGAAGGATATTCCTTCTAGCGGGAAGATCCGATCAGACTCGGAATCCCGGTTACAAGACATTTCGACAATGGTAAAACAAGACCAGCAAAGCCACCCAGATGTGCCGACAAATCCTGATAGGAGCTGCACATATCACGTTCTCAGGGCACACCGGATGAGCCAGACGTCGGGTAAGCCAGCCCAGAGTTGCCCCTGGTAGGCTCGGACATCGCTTAGTTGGACCAACACTTAGAGAAGCACTGGCCCGGGGGGGTTAAAATAAAGATGACCCTTGAGCCGGCCGACTCAAAGGAAAGAAAAGGCTAGGTGGTAAAAGGTAAAACCAATGTTGGGCCTTGCTGGAGGAGTTTTATTCAAGGAGAACTGTCAAGGGGTTCCCATTATAACCCAACCGCGTGAGGAACGCAAAATCTGGGAACATAACACCGATATGACGGAAACTAGGGCGGCAAGAGTGGAACAAAACACTAGGCATAAGGCCGAGCCTTCCACCCTTTACCAAGTATATAGATGCATTAATTAAATAAGAGATATTGTGATATCCCAACAAAATATCCATGTTCCAAACATGGAACAAACTCCATTCTTCACCTTCAACTAACAACGCTATAAGAGGGGCTGAGCAAAGCAGTAACATAGCCAAACAACGGTTTGCTAGGACAAGGTGGGTTAGAGACTTGGCTCAACAATATGGGAGGCAAGATAAGAAAGTGGTAGGTATCGCAGCATAGGCATAGTAAAAGAGCGAGCAACTAGCAAGCAAACATAGAAGTGATTTCGAGGGTATGGTCATCTTGCCTGAGATCCCGCAAGGAAGAAGAACGAGTCCATGAAGAAGACAAACGGACGTAGTCAAATGGGTCCTCACAAACGCGACGTTATTGGAACCAACCCGAAGAAGCAACACCGGAAAGAAGCACACAACATAGTAAACAACCAACACACGAACATGGTATGATATGCGGTATGCGGTATGCGGTATGCGGTGCATATGCATGACTTGCAAAGGAATGATTGAACCCGGCCTCAACATGGAAATCCAAGAGTTCCACTGGAAAGGTGATGTGATTTCGGTTGAAATCGATATAAAGATCACTGGAATCGGATGCACGGTTTGGAAATGGCAAGCAAAACAAATATGACACCGGTCTGCGATAATCAGCAAGTAGCCATCTAAATGCATCAAGATAAATATGCTACAACACTCAAACATGGCAACAAAATACATGGCAGGGATCCACTCAAGATTATTGACAAAACATGAACACAGAGCTACGGCTAATTCATCCATTAACAGGTTCAAACAAGCATGGCAAAAGTGCAAATGATAACAGGTTTAAGACTTAGTGAAATTAACACAAGTCTGGAATTTATCATCAGGAAGCACACTTTAGAGCATGAAAACTACAAGCTACAGGATCTTAACATGGCAAAGGAAGGCATGGCATGAAGCTACTCAAAGCACTTAACAAAAGTCCCTTAGTGACCTTGAGCCAAAAGGGATCAGAAAATAGAATTGCAAGCATGTGAACATAGCAAAAACATAAACAGATTCAGACTTGGTGAAAAACTGGAGCATGCAAAACAGATTAACAAGTAGGCATGTCTACGAGCTCGATGCACTCACTACAGATCCTGGCATGACAAACTAAGCATAGACCCATGAAGAAGACATGGCATAGAAGCTAGACATGGCAAGAACAACAACATAGCATGCACGGATCAATAGCAACATCCTCGGCAAAATCGCTAAACATGTCAACAATCTGCCAGGATTATTTATAGCAAAAGTAGAGCTCGATTGACTCAAGCTAGGGTGCTCCATAAATGCAAAAAAAGACATGGCTGGATAGAGCACCACAATGGTAACAAAATATCCTTACTGATCATCCTCAAAAGAGGCACGGATCACTAGGAAACAACATGAACATATGGCATAACAACAAAATCAGGACAAGGACTTGGTGAAATTCTAAGTCCCTGTAATCAGCATTACCGATTATGCTACTTTGCAAGCTTGTGCTAGTCACCACAAATATCACAAAAATACATGGCGAGCACCTCTGTAAAGATGGCATGGCATATAACAAAACATATGTAGAGCTCAGGGTCATAGCATGCACACATTAATCATGGCAAAAATGACAAAAGGCTATTTGCTAAAACAGATCTGACATATTCCTCACATAGCCCTCTTCCAACAGCATTTCAGGCATCAAGATGAGCTCAAATGGAAATGATGCAATGAGATGAAATGATGTACTCGTCGAGACGAACATTTTGATATGCTACACGCACGAATCGGAGCTACGGATCCGGAGTTATGATGTGAGGAAGATGCCAAAAAGTTAGGGTTTCGGGAGGAAAAAGTCAACCCGAGGAATTTCCAGATCTGAGATCTGGCACGCTTCCCAAGGCGTCGGCGGAACTCCTGTTCACCGGAGTTGGCGACGATGGCGGCCAGAGCTCTGGGCCGCGGAGGAGGTTCGACGGGGCGGCGATGGTCGGCGGGGAGGCGCGCACGGCGCCGGCGAACGCTGCCGCGTCGGGGCCGGCTCGGGCGCGGTGGCGCCGGCGAGCACTGTGGCGAGGAGGCGGCGGCGCCGACGATGTTCGGTGGCGGCACATAGGTGAGGCGAGGCGGCGCAGGGCACCGAAAAGGCGACGGGCGGGCGGCGGTGGCGCTGTCGCGCGATGGAGGCGGCGGCCGGCGGCGAGCGCAGCGGCGGCAGCGTCGGCCAGAGCAGGCAGCGCGCGGCGCGCCGGGGAGCAGGCGCTCGGGCGGCGGCGGTTGGGCCCCGCGGGCCCGATCCGTGCCACGCAGGCCGATGGCGGGGACGGCGGGCGTGGGACACATGGCACATTGCCACTGGCCAGGAGCGGTGGCGGGGTTTCGTCCGGCGGGCGCGGACATGTCCGGCGGCGTGCGGGGGGGAGTTTTAGGGTTTCATCTGCGGAAATTTTGGAGGGGATCACAAATATAAAGGTAGAGGGAGTTAGGAGAGTCCAAATGAGGTGCGGTTTTCGGCCACGCGATCGTGATCGAATGACCGAGATGATGGAGGAGGTTTAGGTGGGTTTTGGGCCAGTTTGGAAGGGTGTTGGGCTACAACACACATGAGTCCTTTACGGTCCCTCGGTTAACCGTTGGAGTATCAAACGAAGTTCAAATGGTACGAAACTTGACAGGCGGTCTACCGGTAGTAAACCAAGGCCGCATGACAAGTCTCGGTCCAATCCGAGAACGTTTAACACCCGCACATGAAAAGAGGTAGAAAGGGACACAGGATGACATAGGAGCGCCGAATTGCAAAATGGACAACGGGGAAAATGCTCGGATGCATGAGAAGAACATGTATGCAAATGAAATGCAAATGATGACATGATATGAAATGCATGACACACAGTCAATGACAAGGCAACAGCAGCGAATAACTGGAGGACACCTGGCACATCGGTCTCGGGGCGTTACATGCTTTTCCATAAACCATTTTATACGGAGACATACCCATAGGATTTTTATATGCAGTTCTATAAGCCCATAATGCATCATCAAGTTTCTTGGACCAATTCTTTCTAGACCTATTAACAGTCTTTTGCAAAATTAATTTGAGCTCTCTATTGCTCAACTCTACTTGACCAATAGACCGAGTGTGATAAGGAGATGCAATTCTATGATTAACATCATATTTGGCAAGCATTTTACGGAAAGCACCATGAATAAGAAGTGAACCACCATCAGTCATTAAGTATCTAGGGACTCCAAACCTCGGGAAAATAACTTCCTTAAGCATTTTAATAGAAGTGTTATGATCAGCACTACTAGTTGGAATAGCTTCTACCCACTTAGTAACATAATCAACAGCAACTAAAATATGTGTGTATCCATTAGAGGCAGGAAAAGGTCCCATATAGTCAAAGCCCCAAACATCAAACGGTTCAATAACAAGTGAATAATTCATAGGCATTTCTTGACGTCTACTAATATTACTAATTCTTTGACATTCATCACAAGGCAAGACAAACTTACGGGCATCCTTGAAGAGAGTAGGCCAATAAAAACCAGATTGCAATACCTTATGTGCAGTTCTATCTCCAGTGTGGTGTCTTCCATAAGCCTCGGAATGACACTTGCGTAGGATTTGTTCCTGTTCATGCTCAGGTACACAACGTCTAATAACACCATCTACTCCTTCTTTATAAAGATGTGGGTCATCCCAAAAGTAATGTCTTAAATCATAGAAAAACTTTTTCTTTTGCTGGTATGTGAAGCTAGGTGGTATAAATTTGGCAACAATATAATTAGCATAATCAGCATACCATGGAGTACTACGAGAAGTACTTATAACATTTAATTGTTCATCGGGAAAGCTATCATTAATAGGTAGTGGGTCATCAAGAACATTCTCTAACCTAGACAAGTTGTCTGCAACGGGGTTCTCAGCTCCCTTTCTATCAACAATATGCAAATCAAATTCTTGTAGCAAGAGAACCCATCTAATAAGTCTAGGTTTAGCATCTTTCTTTTCCATAAGGTATTTAATAGCAGCATGATCAGTGTGAATAGTTACTTTAGAATCAACAACATAAGATCTGAACTTATCACAAGCAAATACAACTGCTAAAAGCTCTTTTTCAGTAGTAGCATAATTTCTTTGAGCATTGTCTAGAGTCTTACTAGCATAATGAATAAAATTTAATTTCTTATCAACTCTTTGCCCTAGAACAGCACCTACAGCATAATCACTAGCGTCACACATAATTTCAAAGGGTAAATTCCAATCAGGTGGTTGAACAACAGGTGCAGAGACTAATGCTTTCTTAAGTATTTCAAATGCTTCTACACAATCATCATCAAAGATAAATGGTATATCTTTTTGCAATAATTTAGTTAGAGGCCGGAAATTTTTTGAGAAGTCCTTAATGAACCTCCTTTAAAATCCGGCGTGGCCAAGGAAACTTCCTATACCTTTGACATCCTTGGGACATGGCATCTTTTCAATAGCATCGACCTTGGCTTTATCAACTTCTATACCTCTTCCAGAAACTTTATGCCCCAAGACAATACCTTCATTAACCATAAAGTGGGACTTTTCCCAATTCAAGACAAGATTAGTTTCTTCACATCTCTGCAAAACTCGATCAAGATTGCGCAAGCAATCATCAAAAGAGGAACCATAGACGGAAAAGTCGTCCATGAAAACCTCACAAATCTTTTCACAAAAGTCAGAGAATATATCCATCATGCATCTTTGAAAGGTAGCAGGTGCATTACATAAACCAAAAGGCATATGTCTATAAGCAAAAGTACCAAAAGGGCATGTAAAAGTAGTCTTTGATTGATCTCTAGCCAACACAGGTATTTGAGAGAAACCAGAATAACCATCTAGAAAGCAATAGTGTGTATGTTTGCATAATCTTTCTAGCATTTGATCAATAAAAGGTAAGGGGTAATGATCCTTATTAGTAGCTTTATTTAATTTGTGGAAATCAATTACCATCCCATAACCTATGATAATTTTTGTGGAATCAATTCATCTTTATCATTAGGAACAACAGTAATAGCTCCCTTCTTAGGGACACAATGGACAGGACTTACCCACTCACTATCAACAATGGGATAGATTATACCTGCCTCCGGAAGCTTTAGTATTTCATTTCTTAAAACTTCTTTCATTTTCAGATTCAGACGTCGTTGAGGATCACGAACTGGTTTGGCATCTACTTCCAAATTTATTTTATGTTGACATAGAGTGGGACTAATGCCCTTAAGATCATCAAGAGTATATCCAATAGCAGCACGGTGCTTCTTCAGAGTTTTCAATAATCTTTCTTCTTCATGCTCTGAAAGGTTAGCACTAATAATAACAGGATATATCTTCTTTTCATCAAGATAAGCATATTTAAGATTATCAGGCAACGGTTTAAGCTCAAACACGGGATCACCCTTGGGTGGAGGAGGATCCCCTGAGATTTCAACAGGCAAATTGTGATGTAGAATAGGTTCCTGTTTAAAGAATACTTCATCTACTTCCCTTCTTTCATTCATGAACATATCATTTTCATGGTCTAGCAAATAGTGTCCTAAAGGATCACTTGGAGGTACGGTAATAGAAGCAAGACCAATAATTTCATCCTTACTAGGTAATTCTTCCTCACGATGTTGTTTACTAAATTTAGAGAAATTAAACTCATGAACCATATCATCCAAGCCAATAGTAACAACATTCTTTTTGCAATCTATCCTAGCATTAACAGTATTCGAGAAGGGTCTACCAAATATAATGGAACAAAAGCTATCTTGCGGAGAAGTAAGAACAAGAAAATCAGTAGGATATTTAGTTTTCCCACACAAGACTTCAACATCTCTAACAATTCCAATTGGTGAAACAGTATCTTTATTAGCAAGTTTAATAGTAACATCAATTTCTTCTAGCTCAACAGGTGCAATGTCATGCATAATTTCTTTGTATAAGTCAATAGGTATTGCACTAGCACTAGCACCCATATCACATAAGCCATGGTAACAATGATCTCCTATTTTAACAGAAATAACAAGCACGCCTACCACAGGTCTATGTTTATCTTTAGCACAAGGTTTAGCAATTCTAGCAGTTTCACCTTCGAACTGAATAACATGCCCATCAATATTATCAGACAAGATATCTTTAACAATAGCAATATTAGGTTCTACTTTAACTTGCTCAGGAGGTGTATAAGTTCTAGTATTGCTTTTACGAACAACAGTTGAAGCTTTAGCATGATCATTTACTCTAACAGGGAAAGGTGATTTCTCAACATAAGAAGTAGGAACAATAGGATCATTATAAGTGACAGTCTTCTCTTCAACTTTAATAGGTGCAGCTACTTTTACTTCTATGGGAGGATGATATTTAAACCACTTCTCCTTAGGGAGATCAACATAAGTAGCAAAAGATTCACAGAAAGAAGCCACTATCTCAGAGTCAAGTCCATATTTAGTGCTAAACTTGTGGAAAATATCGGTGTCCATAAAAGATTTAACACAATCAAACTTAGGTGTCATACCTGACTCCTTACCTTCGTCGAGGTCCCAATCCTCAGAGTTGCGTTTAATTCTATCCAATAAATTCCATCTGAATTCACTAGTCTTCATCATAAAAGAGCCAGCACAAGAAGTATCGAGCATGGTGCGATTGTTTTCAGAAAGTCGAGCATAAAAACTTTGCATAATTATTTCTCTCGAGAGCTCATGATTGGGCATGAATATAACATTGATTTAAGCCTCCCCCAAGCTTGAGCGATGCTTTCTCCTTCGCGAGGCCAGAAATTGTATATATAATTGCGATCACGATGAACAAGATGCATAGGGTAATACTTTTGATGAAATTCCAACTTCAATCTTTTATAGTTCCATGATTTCATATCATCACATAGCCTATACCATATCAATGCGTCTCCCTTCAAAGATAAAGGGAAGACCTTCTTCTTAGCAACATCATCGGGTATACCTGCAAGCTTAAATAATCCACAAACTTCATCCACATATATTAAGTGCTCATCAGGATGCTTTGTTCCATCTCCTGTAAAAGGGTTAGCTAGCAGTTTTTCCATCATACCCGAAGGAAATTCAAAAGGAGTTTCATTTTCAATAGGTTCAGTAGGTTGAGGAGCAACTCTTTGCTCTACTGGATGGGGTGAAGATACCCTGAACAAGCCCCTCGGAGAATTACTTTCCATAGTAACAAGTGACAGTAAATTTCAGCACACTATATAAATTTTTCCTTACCAAATTCCACCTACCAAATGTGCTATCCTCCCCGGCAATGGTGCTAGAAAAGAGTCTTGATGACCCACAAGTATAGGGGGTCTATCGTAGTCCTTTCGATAAGTAAGAGTGTCAAACCCAACGAGGAGCAGAAGGAAATGATAAGCGGTTTTTAGCAAGGTATTCTCTGCAAGTACTGAAATAAGTGGTAACAGATAGTTTTGTGATAAGATAAATTGCAACGAGCAACAAGTAACAAAAGTAAAGAAAGTGCAACAAGGTGGCCCAATCCTTTTTATAACAAAGGACAAGCCGGAACAAACTCTTATAATAGGAAAAGCGCTCCCGAGGACACATGGGAATATCATCAAGCTAGTTTTCATCACGTTCATATGATTCGCGTTCGATACTTTGATAATTTGATATGTGGGTGGACCGGTGCTTGGGTGCTGTTCTTACTTGAACAAGCATCACACTTATGATTAACCTCTATGGCAAGCATCCGCAACTACAACAAAAGTATTAAGTTAAACCTAACCATAGCATGAAACATGTGGATCCAAATCAGCCCCTTACGAAGCAACGCATAAACTAGGGTTTAAGCTTCTATCACTTTAGCAACCCATCATCTACTTATTACTTCCCAATGCCTTCCTCTAGGCCCAAATAATGGTGAAGTGTTATGTAGTCGACGTTCACATAACACCACTAGAGGCTAGATAACATACATCTTATCAAAATATCAAACGAATACCAAATTCACATGACTACTAATAGCAAGACTTCTCCCTTGTCCTCGGGAACAAACGTAATTACTCACAAAGCATATTCATGTTCATAATCAGAGGGGTAATAATATGCATATAGGATCTGAACATATGATCTTCCACCAAATAAACCAACTAGCATCAACTACAAGGAGTAATCAACACTACTAGCAACCTACTAGCACCAATCCCGGACTTTGAGACAAGAATTGGATACAAGAGATGAACTAGGGTTTGGAGATGAGATGGTGCTGGTGAAGATGTTGATGGAGATTGCCCTCTACCAATGAGAGGAGCGTTGGTGATGATGATGGTGATGATTTCCCCCTCCCGGAGGGAAGTATCCCCGGCAGATCCCAGTCTCATGGACCCCACGTGCCCCCCCTCCACTTATTCCTGCACCCACACACTTCGTCTTCCTCCAGCAAAAATCCTCCCATAGCTCAAACCCGAGTTCTAGCTCATCTTGCTGCCATTTTCGATCTCCTAGCTCAAAGCTCCATTCACAAAACTGCTTTGGCGGATTGTTCCTCGGTATGTGACTCCTCCAATGTTCCAATTAGTTTTTGTTCTAGTGCTTTATTTGTTGCAAATTTTTGTTGTTTAGGTGACCCTGTTCTTGAGCTTGCATGTCAAATTTATGTGGTCAAAAGTAGTTTTAATGCATGATATGGCCTCTAGGCACTTGTGGGAGTAGTTGCTATCAATCTTGTTGAGTTTGATTCACTTTTATTTTGAGTCACTAAAAATTTCAGAAATTTTTCAGAGGCAGAAAAATGTTTAGGAAAATGTACCAAGGTGGTTCCTCAAGGAAGCAAGGACCAAGGCTCGCGATACGTGAGCAGGACGACGAACCACCTAGGAAAGCTCAAGTGCAGCCTTGTGGATGGTCGTCAGAGGAGTTCATGGTTCAGGCAGGAATTAAGGTTAAATTTGACGCGTACGTGCGTAACGCTGATCTTGAGGGCTTCGTGTCAGATAAGTGCCGGCAATACCACTATATAACTGATTCCTTTGTGAGAAGGTTTAAATTTACATCCTCGCACAATTCTCACACTGTTTTATTTGATCTTTATGATAAATCATATACCATGGACCTAGAAGATTTATATATTGCTTGTAAACTCCCGCAGTGGGGCA
This sequence comes from Triticum aestivum, assembly GCF_018294505.1. Taxonomy (NCBI): domain Eukaryota; kingdom Viridiplantae; phylum Streptophyta; class Magnoliopsida; order Poales; family Poaceae; genus Triticum; species Triticum aestivum. Next base: position 495,171,187 of record NC_057797.1, read on the forward strand.
ATGTTAGTGAACCTCGCAAATATGAATATAAAGACTTTCTTGCTAGTATTACTGTGGGGGAATCTAGATAAATCACACATGCTACCATAGGGAGCATTCATTTCCCTTTCATACATTATTTTGCTCTCTTGATTGATAGATGCATTAACAGTAAAGATGAGGCTTGTCACATGTGCGTTCTAGATCTTAGTGTCCTCAAGAGTGCGGTATTAGGTGATAAACAATATAACTTGGGGGCTATTGCCGCACATAGGTTGCATCACAACAATATAAGTGGAGATTTGTTTGGTGGAATTTATGCAACTCATGTAGCTAACTATCTTGATATACCCATACATGGAAATGTGATAACCAACAAGTATAGGGGATCACAACAGTTTTCGAGGGTAGAGTATTCAACCCAAATTTATTGATTCGACACAAGGGGAGCCAAAGAATATTCTCAAGTATTAGCAGCTGAGTTGTCAATTCAACAACACCTGCAAACTTAATATCTGCAGCAAAGTATTTAGTAGAAAAGTAATATGACAGTAGTGGTAACGGTGGCAATAGTAACGGTAGCAGTTTTGGTTTTATAGTGATTATAACAGTAGCAACGGAAAAGTAAATACGCGAAGGACAATATATGAAAAGCTCGTAGGCAATGGATCAGTGATGGATAATTCTGTCGGATGCGATTCCTCATGCACTAGTTATAACATAGGGTGACACAGAACTAGCTCCAGTTCATCAATGTAATGTAGGCATGTATTCTGAATATAGTCATACGTGCTTATGGAAAAGAACTTGCATGACATCTGTTGTCCTACCCTCCCGTGGCAGCGGGGTCCTATTGGAAACTAAGGGATATTAAGGCCTCCTTTAAATAAAGTACTGGACCAAAGCATTAACACTTAGTGAATACATGAACTCCTCAAACTACGGTCATCACCGGTAAGTATCCCGATTATTGTCACTTCGGGGTTAACGGATCATAACACATAATAGGTGACTATAGACTTGCAAGATAGGATCAAGAACTCACATATATTCATGAAAACATAATAGGTTCAGATCTCAAATCATGGCACGCGGGCCCTAGTGACAAGCATTAAGCATAGAAAAGTCATAGCAACATCAATCTCAGAACATAATGGATACTAGGGATCAAACCCTAACAAAACTAACTTGATTACATGATAAATCTCATCCAACCCATCACCGTCCAGGAAGCCTACGATGGAATTACTCACGCACGGCGGTGAGCATCATGAAATTTGTGATGGAGGAAGGTTGATGATGATGATGATGGCGACGGGTTCCCCTCTCCAGAGCCCCGAGCGGACTACAGATCAGCCCTCCCGAGAGAGATTAGGGCTTGGCAGCGGCTCCATATCGTAAAACACGATGAATCCTTCTCTCTGGTTTTTTCTCCCTAAATACAAATATATAGAGTTGGAGTTGAGGTCGGAGGAGCACCAGGGGGCCCATGAGGCAGGGGGCGCGCCTAGGGGGGTAGGCGCGCCTCCACCCTCGTTGACAGGGTGTGGGCCCCCTGGCCTTGATTCTTTCGCCAGTATTTTTATATATTCCAGAAATATTCTAGGCGCGCCCCCACCCTCGTGGACAGGGTGTGGGCCCCCTGGCCTTGATTCTTTCGCCAGTATTTTTTATATATTCCAAAAATATTCTCCGTTGATTTTCAAGTCATTCCAAGAACTTTTATTTATGCACAAAAATAAACACCATGGCAATTCTGCTGAAAACAGCGTCAGTCCAGGTTAGTTTCACTCAAATCATGCAAGTTAGAGTCCAAAACAAGGGGAAAAGTGTTCGGAAAAGTAGATACGTTGGAGACGTATCAACTCCCCCAAGCTTAAACCATTGCTTGTCGTCAAGCAATTCAGTTGACAAACTGAAAGTGATAAAGAAAAACTTTTACAAACTCTGTTTTCTCTTGTTGTTGTAAATATGTAAAGCCAGCATTCAAGTTTACAGCAAAGATTATGAACTAACCATATTCACAATAACATTTAGGTCTCATGTTTACTCATATCAATGGCATAATCAACTAGCGAGCAATAATAATAAATCTCAGATGACAACACTTTCTCAAAACAATCATAAATATGATATAACAAGATGGTATCTCGCTAGCCCTCTCTAAGACCGCAAAACATAAATGCAGAGCACCTCTGAAGATCAAGGGCTGACTGGAAATTGTAATTCATGGTAAAGGAGATCCAGTCAAGTCATACTCAATGTAAACTAATAATAATACATGCAAATGACAGCGGTGCTCTCCAACTGGTGCTTTTTAATAGGAGGATGATGACTCAACGTAAAAGTAAATGGATAAGCCCTTCGCAGAGAGAAGCAGGGATTTGTAGAGGTGCCAGAGCTCGGTTTTGAAATAGAGATGAACAATATTTTGAGCAGTATACTTTCATTGTCAACATAACAACCGAGAGATCTCGATATCTTCCATGCTACACACATTATAGGCGGTTCCCAAGCAGAATGGTAAAGTTTATACTCCCCCACCACCAACAAGCATCAATCCATGGCTTGCCCGAAAACAACGGGTGCCTCCAACTAACAACAATCCTGGGGGAGTTTTGCTTGCAATTATTTTGATTTGATTTGAGCATGGGACTGGGCATCCCGGTGACCAGCCATTTTCTCGTGAGTGAGGAGCGGAGTCCACTCCTCTTGAGAATAACCCGCCTAGCATGGAATGTATAGACATCCCTAGTTGATACCTGAGCTATTCGAGCATACAAAACAGAATTTTTATTTAAAGGTTTAGAGTTTGGCACATACAAATTTACTTGGAACGGTAGGTAGATACCGCATATAGGAATGTATTGTGGACTCATATGGAATAACTTTGGGGTTTATGAAGTTGGATGCACAAGCAGTATTCCCTCTTAGTACAAGTGAAGGCTAGAAAGAGACTGGGAAGCGACCAGCTACAGAGCGACAACAGTCATGAACATGCATTAAAATTAATCAACACTGAATGCAAGCATGAGTAGGATATAATTCACCATGAACATAAATATCGTGGAGGCTATGTTGATTTTGTTTCAACTACATGTGTGAACATGTGCCCAGTCAAGCCACTCGAATCATTCAAAGAAGGATACCACCCTATGATACCACATCACAACCATTTTAATAGCATGTTGGCATGCAAGGTAAACCATTATAAACTCCTAGCAAATTAAGCATGGCATGAGAAACTATAATCTCTAATTGTTATTGAAACATGTTTCATTCATAATAGGCTGAATCAGGAACGATGAACTAATCATATTTACAAAAACAAGAGAGGTCGAGTTCATACCAGCTTTTCTCATCTCAATCAGTTCATCATATATCGTCATTATTGCCTTTAACTTGCACAACCGAATAGTGTGGATAATAATAATAGTGCAAGTGTATTGGACTAAGCTGGAATCTGCAAGCATTCAATATACAGGAGAAGACAAGGTAATATGTGCTCTTTGTTAGATCAATAATAGTGCATATGAGAGCCACTCAACATTTTCATCGAGGTCTTCTCCTCTCAACCCCCCCCCCCAAAAAAAGAAACAAAACTATTTATACGGGAAAGCTCCCAACAAGCAAAAGAAGAACAAGAAATATTTTTGGGTTTTCTTTTTAATTACTACTACAAGCATGGAAAATAAACTAGCTAAAAGCTACAACTAATTTTTTTTGTTTTTCTTAAGTTTTTTCAAACAAACAAAAAGAAAGCTTAAAAAGAAAATAAACTAGCATGGATTATACAATGAAAAAGTATGAGCACCGACAACTGGAATGAGTGTGTGAACATGAATGTAATGTCGGTGATAAATACATACTCCCCCAAGCTTAGGCTTTTGGACTAAGTTGGTCTATGCCCATGGATCAAAGTTGTAGCTGGGGTCGTACTATGCAGCAGCAATTGCCTCATGAGCTGCAGCTTGGAGGAGAGCTTCCTACGTCCTCCTCTCATACTCTCTCGCCTCCTCCCTGGTTATAACATATCTCCCTTTTGTCTGAAAATCAAAGAAAGTACGAGCAGGGAGAGCAACATGGATGGTGCGTCGTTTGTCAAAGATTAGTCGGTACTGCAGGAACTGATCGTTCCTCTCAACAAATGGATGACAAACCATAGCATTATAATCTAGATAAGCAGGAGGCAACTCAATATCATCCCCACATATGGGTATACCAAGAAAGTTAGCTACACGAGTTGCATAAATTCCACCAAAAAAATCTCCAGTTAAACCATTAAGATGCAACCTACGCGCAACAATAGCCCCCCAAGTTATATTATTTATCACCTAATACAGTACTCTTGAGGACACTAAGATCAGGAACGCACATGTGACAAGCCTCATCCTTACCATTAATGCATCTACCTATAAAGAGAGCAAAATAATGTATGGCAGGAAAATGAATGCTCCTATGGTAGCTTGTGTTATTTCTCTAGATTCCCCCACAGTGATAGTAGCAAGAAATTCTTTAAATTAAGATTTGCGAGGTTCACTAGCACTTCCCCACTGCGGAAGTTTACAAGCACTATTAAAATCTTCTAAGTCCATGGTATAAGATTTATCATAAAGATCAAATAGGACATTATGAGAATTGTGCGAGGATGTAAATTTAAACCTTCTCACAAATGAATCAGTTAAATAGAGGTATTGCCGGCACTTATCTGCCTCGAAGCTCTCAAGATCAGCGTTACGCACATATGCGTCAAATTCTTCCTTGATGCCTGCCTGGATCCTGAAATCCTCTGACGGCCATTCACAAGGCCGCACTTGATCCACCCTTGGTAGTTCATTGTCCGTCTCGCATATTGCGGGCCTTGGGCCTTGCTTCCTTGAGGAACCACTTTGGCACATTTTCCTAAACATATTTCTTCCTCTGAAAAATTTCTGAAATTTTTAGTGACTCAAAATAAAAGTGAACCAAACTCAACAAAATTGATAGCAACTACTCCTACAAGTGCCTAGAGGCCATATCATGCATTAAAACTACTTTTAACCACATAAATTTGACATGCAAGCTCAAGAACAGGGTCACCTAAGCAGCAAAATTTTGCAATGAATAAAGCACTAGAACAAAAACTAACTAGACCATTGGAGGAGTCACATACCGGAGAACAATCCCCCAAAGAAGTTTTGTGAATCGAGCTTTGAGCAAGGAGATCGAAAATGGCAGCAAGATGAGCAAGAACTCGGGTTTGAGCTGGTGGGTGGTTTTTTCTGGAGCAAGACGAAGTGTGTGGGTGCAAGGATAAGTGGAGGGGACCCACGTGGGGTCCATGAGGTAGGGGGCGCGCCCAAGGGGGTAGGGCGCGCCCTCCACCCTCGTGGGCACACGGTGGGTCCCCCTGATGTCTTCTCAGCGCCAAAAATTCTTAAATATTCTGGAAAAAATCATATTTCATTTTCAGGGCATTTGGAGAACTTTTATTTTCGGGGTATTTTTTATTGCAAGGATAATTCAGAAAACAGACAAAAAATATTATTTTTGCTTTATTTAATATAAATAACAGAAAGTAAAAAGAGGGTATAGAAGGTTGTGCTTTCTAACTTCATCCATCACATGCTCATCAAAAGGAATCCACTAACAAGGTTGATCAAGTCTTGTTAACAAACTCATTCCGAATCGCATGAAACCGGGGAAATTTCGAATAACACTAGGTTACCTCAACTGGGATATGCACATCCCCAACAATAAGAATATCATATTTCTTCTTGACATTAGGAAGAGGAAATTCAAAACCTCCAATAGTGATTGTCGAAATTTTTCCAATAGAATTGATACTGTGGACTTGAGGTTGTTTCCTCGGAAAGTGTACCGTATGCTCATTACCATTAACATGAAAAGTGACATTGCCTTTGTTGCAATCAATAATAGCCCCTGCAGTATTCAAAAAGGGTCTACCAAGGATAATCGAGATACTATCATCCTCAGGAATATCAAGAATAACAAAGTCCGTTAAAATAGTAATGTTTGCAACCACAACAGGCACATCCTCACAAATACCGACAGGTATAGCAGTTGATTTATCGGCCATTTGCAAAGATATTTCAGTAGGTGTCAACTTATTCAAATCAAGCCTACGATATAAAGATAGAGGCATAACACTAACACCGGCTCCAAGATCACATAAAGCAGTTTTAACATAGTTTCTTTTAATGGAGCATGGTATAGTTGGTACTCCTAGATCCTCAAGTTTCTTTGGTATTCCACCCTTAAAAGTGTAATTAGCAAGCATGGTGGAGATTTCAGCTTCCAGTATCTTTTTTTATTAGTAACAATATCTTTCATGTACTTAGCATAAGGATTCATTTTAAGCATATCAGTCAAACACATACACAAAAAGATAGGTCTAATAATTTCAGCAAAGTGCTCAAAATCCTCATCATCTTTTTTCTTGGATGGTTTAGGAGGAAAGGGCATGGGTTTCTAAAACCATGGTTCTCTTTCCTTACCGTGCTTCCTAGCAACGAAGTCTCTCTTATCATAACGTTGATTCTTTGATTGTGGGTTATCAAGATCAACAACAGGTTCAATCTCTACATCATTATCATTGCTAGGTTGAGCATCAACATGAACATCATCATTAACATTATCACTAGGTTCATGTTCATTACCAAATTGTGTTTCAGCATCAGAAATAGAAATGTCATTGGGATTCTCAGGTGTGTCAACAACAGGTTCACTAGAAGCATGCAAAGTCCCATCATTTTTTCTTTTTCTTCTTCTTAGAAGAACTAGGTGCATCAACATTAGTTCTCTAAGAATCTTGCTCAATTCTCTTAGGATGGCCCTTAGGATACAAAGGTTCTTGAGTCATTTTACCCCCTCTAGTGATGACTCTAACAACATTATCATTCTTCTTATTATTAAATTCATTGAGCAAATCATTCTGAGCCTTAAGTACTTGTTCTACTTGAATGGTAACCATAGAAGCATGTTTACTAATAAGTTTAAGTTCACCTTTAACTCTAGACATATAATAGCTCAAGTGTTCAAGCATATCAGGATTGCGTTTCAATTGTCAACCAACATAAGCATTGAAGTTTTCTTGTTTAACAATGAAATTATCAAACGCATCTAAGCATTGGCTAGTAGACTTATTACGAGGAATATCACCTTCATCAAATCTATAGAGAGAATTTACCTTTACTACCTGTGTCGGGTAATCAAGACCATATATTTCTGCAATAGGTGGTAAATTCTTAACATCTTCAGCTTTAATACCTTTTTCTTTCATAGATTTCTTTGCCTCTTGCATATCTTCAGGACTGAGAAATGGAATACCCCTTTTCTTTGGAGTTGGCTTAGGAGTTGGTTCAGGAAGTGTCCAATCATTTTCATTACTCAGCATGCTATTCAATAGCAATTCAGCTTGATCAACAGTTCTGTCCCTAAAAACACAAAAAATACAACTATCCAGGTAATCTCTGGAAGCATCGGTTAGTCCATTATAAAAGATATCAAGTATTTCATTTTTCTTGAGAGGATGATCAGGAAAAGCATTAAGTAATTGGAGAAGCCTCCCCCAAGCTTGTGGGACACTCTCTTCTTCAATTTGCACAAAATTATATATTTCCCTTAAGGCAGCTTGTTTCTTATGAGTGGGGAAATATTTAGTAGAGAAGTAATAAATCATATCCTGGGGACTACGCACACAACCAGGGTCAAGAGAATTAAACCATGTTTTAGCATACCCTTTAATGAGAACAGAAACAACTTAAGGATAAAGTAATAGAGAGTTTTCTCATCATGAGTAAACAGGATGGATATATCATTTAATTTAGTAAGATGTGCCACAATAGTTTCAGATTCATAACCGTAGAAAGGATCAGATTCAACCAAAGTAATTAACTCAGGATCGACAGAGAAATCATAATCCTTATCAGTAATAAAGATAGGTGAAGTAGCAATATTTCATTCTAGCATTCAAAGACTTTTCTTTCAGCTTAGCTAATAATTTCTTAAGATCATATCTATCATTGCAAGCTAAAAAGTCTCTAGCAGTTTCATCATCCATAACATAGCCCTCAGGCACAATAGGCAGTTCATATCTAGGGGAGAATCTTCATCATCACTTTCATCAATATTATCAGTTTCAATAATTTCATTCTCTCTAACCCTAGCAAGTTGTTCATCAAGAAATTCACCTAGTGGCACAGACTTATCAAGCATAGAAGCAGTTTCATCATAAGTATCATGCAAAGCAGAAGTGGCATTATCAATAACATGCGACATATCAAAATGAATAGCAGGAGTAGGTGTCGCAAGTTTACTCAAAACAGAAGGTGAATCAAGTGCAGAGCTAGATGGCAGTTCCTTACCTCCCCTCGTAGTTGAGGGGAAAATCTTGGTTATTTGATCTTTCAAGGTCTTCATAGTGATCAGCAAATATAAATCCCAAGTGACTCAAAGAATAGAGCTATGCTCCCCGGCAACGGCGCCAGAAAATAGTCTTGATAACCCACAAGTATAGGAGATCTCAACAGTTTTCAAGGGTAGAGTTGCTACCTCTTGAGCACTGCGTTGCTTTTCCCTTGAAGAGGAAAGGGTGATGCAGCGAAGTAGCATAAGTATTTCCCTCAGTTTTTGAGAACCAAGATATCAATCCAGTAGGAGGCCATGCACGAGTCCCTTGCACCTACACAAACAAATAAAATCCTCGCAACCAACGCAATAAAGGGGTTGTCAATCCCTTCACGGTCACTTATGAAAGTGAGATCTGATAGATATGATAAGATAATATTTTTGGTATTTTTATAAAGATGCAAAGTAAATAAAGCAAAATAAAAACAGCACCAGAAATAGCTTGTTCAAGGGAGATTAATATGATGTAAAATAGACCCGGGGGCCATAGGTTTCACTAGTGGCTTCTCTCGAGAGCATAAGTATTACGGTGGGTAAACAAATTACTGTTGAGCAATTGACCGAATTGAGCATAGTTATGAGAATATCTAGGTATGATCATGTATATAGGCATCACGTCTGAGACAAGTAGACCGACTCCTGCCTGCATCTACTACTATTACTCCACACATCGACCGCTATCCAGCATGCATCTAGAGTATTAAGTTCAAAAGAACAGAGTAATGCTTTAAGTAAGATGACATGATGTAGAGGGATAAACTCATGCAGTATGATATAAATCCCATCTTGTTATCCTCGATGGCAATAATACAATACGTGCCTTGCTGCCCCTACTGTCATTGGGAAAGGACACCGCAAGATTGAACCCAAAGCTAAGCACTTCTCCCATTGTAAGAAAGATCAATCTAGTAGCCCAAACCAAATTGATAATGCAAAGAGACTTGCAAAGATAACCAATCATACATAAAAGAATTCAGAGAAGATTCAAATATTGTTCATAGATAAACATGATCATAAACCCAAAATTCATCGGTCTCAACCAACACACCGCAAAAGATGATTACATCGAATAGATCTCCACGAGAATCATGGAGAACTTTGTATTGATATCCAAAAAGAGAGAAGAAGCCATCTAGCTAATAACTATGGACCCGAAGGTCTGAGTTAAACTACTCACACATCATCGGAGAGGCTATGGTGTTGATGTAGAAGCCCTCCGTGATCGATGCCCCCTCCAGCGGAGCTCCAAAAAAGGCCCCAAGATGGGATCTCAGGGGTACAGAAGGTTGCGGCGGTGGAATTAGGTTTTTGGCTACGTATCTGGTAGTTTGGGGGTACGTAGATATATATAGGAGGAAGAAGTACGTTGGTGGAGCAACATGGGCCCCACGAGGGTGGAGGGCACGCCTGGGGGGTAGGTGTCATGGATCTAAGACTGACAGTAGAATGGGGGTAGGTATGAGGAGGCAAGATCCTAGCTATGGAGCAGTTGTACACACGAGTTTTACGAGTTCGGGCCCTTCTCGGAAGAAGTAACAGCCCTACGTCTCGGTGCCCTGAGGCGGTCGACTGGATTATATGTGTGTATGAGTTTACAAAAGATACCAACCCTTGTGCCTATGGAGGGGGTGGCTTATATAAAGTGCGCCAGGACCCCAGCCAGCCCATGTTACAAAGGGTTTAAGGTACATTAAAGGGGAGAGGTTACTGGTAACGCTAGCAAATAAAGAGACATAATGACCATTAAAGCTATGAGGTGATGTCCGGCCGTTGTAGTCTGGAGCGACCTTAGATCTTCTGATGGTCGAGTGACAGTCTCCGCGGTCGAGTGACTTCAAGTCTTCCGAGTGGAAGTTATCATGGTCGAGTGGATGAATTATCCCTTCGAATGCTTTTGGTTTTAGGGTGATGTCCTAGGGGAGGGTGTCTAGGTCAGGCCTATGACCCAATCCTAGGTACATATCTTCATCATTAGCCCCCGAATGGTTCAGGGTTCGAGTGGAGAAGGAGTTGATAACCTCTCCGATTCAGCCTTTGTGCTTCAGAAATGTCTTGTCTAGAGGTCGAATGAACATTCATGATGACTTCAACTGCTTGTTCAGTCACCTTGATCCATTCTTGGTTTTGTCGAGTGAACTTTCATTGTTGAGCTTTGAGTGTTGATATGGGAAAAATCTTTCGTCTGACGGGTTGTTCTACTGTCTGCAGATTTCGTGGGATTCGGATTTTGGGAAGCGCACCAGGCGGAGGAGGCCGCAGTAATCGGGATGGATTAGGCAGTCCGCCTCGATCACCACGCCACCTTTTTCGCCACGTATCGCGTGCGCGACTGTTGCGGGATTTGATCGGATCGCCTGGGCCCACAAGTCAGCCACTCGAAAATGACTTCGTATAAGGCGTCGGATGGGGGCTTTCGCACAGTGCGTTCCCATTCTTCCCCTTCCTCCTCTGTTTTCTCCACCGCATCTGCCTCCGCTCTCAGTGTCGTCGCTCCGTTCAAACTCGACCCGCTGCCATGGGGAAGGAGAAGATGGTGGTATTGGAGCGTGCAAAGAAGGCGACGGTGAAGGCGAAGGGGAAGAAGTCCGGCCGGGGTGGATCTTCTTCGAGGGTCGTCTTACAGCCGGGCTAGATCCAGGGCGACTAGATTCGCTCGACGATCCGCCAGGACGACATCGATGACCTGGTCGAGGGGGGATTGATTCCCCATGAATCGGTGCGACTCCTAGGGAACGAGACCGAGCCGCAGCCATAGGAGGGCGAGTGCGTCCTCCTCGCTACTCACGTTGACCGCGAGTTTTCCTTGCCTCCCCACCCTTTCTTTCGAGGTTTCTTGAACTTCTTCGGGGCGCAACTCCACCACTTCACCCTGAACACTATCGTGTATCTTGCTGCTTTTGTGTCCATGTGCGAGAGTTTCCTAGGCTGTAGGCCACACTGGGGGCTCTTCAAGCACATATTCACCTGCCGTTCTCAGTCGGTCAAGAAGGCCAATCCGAGTGACGAGAGAACGCGGGTGGTTCAGATGTGCGGGGGTCTTGGGATCCAGATGAGGAGTAAGAGTACTTTCCCAGCCATGATCCTTCCTGAGTCGGTTCGAGGGTGGCAGTCGACGTGGTTCTACTGCAAGGACCAGCCGACTCCAGGTCAGTCGACTGGACTTCCCCCCTTTTCCATGGCCCGAGTGGAGAAGGCCTGTGCTTTGAAAGTGATCCCAGATGAGAAGGCGCAAGTGAAGGTGTTGGTTGAGCAAGTAGTTCAACTTGTTTGTGATGGGGTAACCGGTATGGATCTGTTGGAGGTCTTCCTCAGGCGACGCATCCAACCACTCCAAGCCGTGACCATCCGATGTGGATGTATTCGGGCATCGACGACACCACTCGGATCCATCCAGAGGAGGTCGATGATGCTATGTTGGAAGGGTGGTTGAAGAGTATCACTGGCAACAAAGACAACCCCAGGGGATCCCGGAGGATTCCTCCACTCAACAACTCATACGAGACTGACAAGGTATGACTCCACATGGTCGAGTGTTTTCTTGATTTATCAAGTTGCTGTCTGTTGTCACCCGACTGTCTCTTGTCTTGGTTGTTGTCTTCTAGGCCCTGACTGAGATGTACTCGATGCCCAACGGGGAGCAGGAGTAGGACCCAGAGGGAGAAGCGAGTGGAGGTGAGAGCGGCGAGTGGCGCTCTGACGACGAGGAAGACGAAGACAGCGATGACCCGAGTGATGAAGAAGAGGTCGACTCTCCTCCTCATAGGGAAAAACGATCCAAGCTTTCTCACGATCCAGCAAGTGCCCGCGGCAAGGTGGCCGCGCAAACTGGGCAGTCATCGAAGCGCCCCCGAACGTCTTCTCCAGCACCGACTGAAAAGGCGTCGAAGCAACCGAAACCTACACCGTCCTAACCGCCAAAGGCCTTGCCGAAGATCAAAGTGGCCATCCCCATTACTTCCGGGTATTAGTTGGACTTGATATCTTGTTTTAGTATGAATCTGGATTTGAGTCAACTCATTTCGTCAGACGTGACCGACTGAACTCTGAATTTTGTAGTGCTGCTACCTCTGGGACTTCCACTTGCCAGTATGAAGACGAAGACATGGAAGATGCGGTCACCTCCAATCCGGGTATAATCTTCGTGATCTCGTTCTCGATTGTACGGTCGATTAACGTCTGGTGACTCATCTGGGGTCGACTGATTTCTTTGCAGCCCCTCCCAATATCATTGAGCTTCCGGATGATGACGAGGATGTGCCGCTGAGGCCCAGGAAGATCAAGAAAGCAGTTGTTGGCAAGATAAGTCAGTCGGAACCGGCGACAGAACCAACAGTCCAACAGCCCGAAGATGCAAGTAGAGCCTCTGTAACCTTTGCTATCCTAGTGTCGAGTGAGCGCCCCACACCGTCGACTGCACCAGTGTTTTCTTCAACCGTCCAACCTCATGCCTCGGAGCTCCAAGCTATTGCGTATGGACCGTCTGGACCGTCTGTCCCCTTCTTCACCACCTATCATGTTCCGGAAAGCCAGTCGGCCGCCGCCGTGGAGGTTACCGTCAGGCTGGCATAATGATGGAGCGGATGAAGGCGGTGCACGACAATAGTCAGGCTGCTTATGATGCCAGTGCGGCTCTTCGAGCCAATGTCCAGGTAAGTTGACTTCCGACTGAACTTGACTTCCGACTGAACTTGCCTTATTAGGATATGCTAGCTGAATATTTTCCTTCGCACAATCCCTTATTGTCTGCGTCCAATCTATACACCCACTGGGTGTTTTGTCATCTTTATTATTTGCACTCTTCCACTCGGTCTGGTCGAATGGGATCTGAACCAGTGGGGGAACGCTTAGTGCACCCACTGGGTGTAGTCCCCGAGACCGCAGTCGACTGCTGGCAGTTAGCTGGGGTCTGAGCACTTTTCGTCTCATTTCTTTTATTTTGTGCACTCGGTCTCGGTGGGCCAGCCGAGTGAAATCCAAACCAGTGGGAGCACGCCAAGTGCACCCACTGGGTCTAGTCCCCAAGACCGCAGTCGACTGTTGGCAGTCGGCTAGGGTCTGAGCACTCTTTTTTTGTATTCGGTCTGGGCGGACCAGACGAATGGAATCAAAACCAGTGGGGGCACGCCAAGTGCACCCACTGGGTGTAGTCCCCGAGACCGCAGTCGACTGCTGGTAGTCGGCTGGGGTCTGAGTAGTCTTGAAGCTTTATTCACTCAGAAGTAAATAATCTTTGATCTTGTCGATTGATGTCTTTTACTTACTGCAAAAATCTTGTACCCTCATTTCCATGTTCGACGAGTTTGAGGAGAAGCAGAGGCAACTCAACCTTGACGTGGAGCTAGCCCAACAAAACTTGAAGAAGGCTCAAGATGAAGTTGTCGGTATGGAAGGTAACAGCCTGTTGACTGCTCATGTCGATCGTCCTTTAAATTATCCCTTCGATCTTCTGTTTGATCTAAATGTGTATTTTGCAGAGAAAATGAGGCTGGCCCTGGAGATGAAAGACTTGGACCTTGCAGCTGCGCAGAAAGAGGCTCAAGAGAAGGCTGCCCTTGCTGACCAGAAACCGGCTTCACTCGGCGTGCTAGAGGAAGAAATCAACAAGCTGAAGTCGTCTCTCACCGAATCCAATCGAGAGGCGACTCGTCTGAAAAAAGATAAGGTGGCTCTGACCGACCAGCTTGAAAGCATGACGTGTAGGAGGAACGATCTAGAAGCTTCTTTGAAGGCTCTCGCCAAGAAACTCTTTCTTATGCTCGAAGGTATCCTCTTTTACTCGACTGTTTTACTGTTTGCAGGTTAGTCCAGGCCAGTCGACTCATTAACTCCTTGACTGTAGAATTCTGCCAAAATTTTGAAGAGGAGACTGGACAGATCGAGACGGGATTGGACCCAGTCCTTTCTCCAGTCGGCAACGAGGCTGCTATGAATGTGGTTCGACTGGAATCCTGCGTCGCCAGTGTTACAAGTTACCTTACCCGTCTAAAGGTGGCAGTTTCACGCATCGACTCATCGCTCTGGCCAAGGGCAACATTTCAGAATGATCTCGAGTCTCTGATGGCTCGACTCAATGAGGTCCCTGGCCAAGTGCAGGAATGGAAGAAGTCCTCTACCCACTGCGATGCTGACGTGGCTCTGTCATTGGTCAGGGTCCACTGTAGAGAGGCTCGAGAAGAGAAGCTGGCGGCGATCAAGGTCGCCAACACAAAAAGGCACGACTTCTAGTCCTTCATGGAAACTTTCATTGCTGCTGCCACTCGGATCGCGGGCGGGATCGACTTGGACGAGCTCGTCGAGCCTGCCAGTCCTCCTCCTGCTGAGTGAACCAACTTGATACTCAAACTTGCTTTAAATTTGCCTCGGTATGCCGAGTGGTTATTGTAACCTTTAAACTCTTTCAGGCCTGACGCCCGAGTACTTTTATCTTCGTCCTGAGACCTTTGAGATTTTATCTGATCTTGGTTTATCTTCTGCGTGTGCTTGCATTTATCTTCGAGTGGAACTTATTCTTCACTCGGAATATTCTTTGAGATGTAACTTTGAAGGAAATATCCCAGTCGACCTGCACCTCATCGTCCTTGCAAACAGGGATGGAGCGCACATTGTACTTGTGGCGCAGCTCTGAGGAGAGGTTCGCAGTCGACCTGCACCTCGTCATCCTTGCGAATAGGGATGGAGCGCACATTGTACTTGTGGCTCGGCTCTGTGGAGAGGATTGCAGTCGACCTGCACCTCGTCATCCTTGCGGATAGGGATGGAGCGGACATTGTACTTGTGGCGCAGCTCCATGGAGAGGATTGCAGTCGACTTGCACCTCGTCATCCTTGCAGATAGGGATGGAGCGGACATTGTACTTGTGGCACGGCTCCATGGAGAGGATTGCAGTCGACCTGTGCCTCGTCATCCTTATGGATAGGGATGGAGCGGACATTGCACTTGTGGCGCAGCTCCATGTAGAGGATTGCAGTCGACCTGCACCTCATCATTCTTGCAGATAGGGATGGAGCAGACATTGTACTTGTGGCTTAGCTCCATGGAGAGGATTTTTCAACTTAGGCGAGTACTAGACTGTAACTAATCCCCCGAGTGTGAGGTTTTCTCATCACTCGGTAGGATTTTTGAAACTTAGGCGAGTACTGGACTATAGCTAAGGCCCCGAGTGTGAGGTTTGCTCATCACTCGGTAGGATTTTTGAAACTTAGGCGAGTATTGGACTACAGCTAAGCCCCCGAGTGTGAGGTTTGCCCATCACTCGGTAGGATTTTTGAAACTTAGGCGAGTACTGGACTGCAGCTAAGCCCCCGGGTGTGAGGTTTTCTCATCACTCGATGGGATTTTTGAAACTTAGGCGAGTACCGGACTGCAGCTAAGCCCCCGAGTGTGAGGTTTGCTCATCACTCGGTAGGATTTTTGAAACTTAGGCGAGTACTGGACTGCAGCTAAGCCCCCGAGTGTGAGGTTTTCTCATCACTCGGTAGGATTTTTGAAACTTAGGCGAGTACCGGACTGCAGCTAAGCCCCCGAGTGTGAGGTTTGCTCATCACTCGGTAGGATTTTTGAAACTAGGGCGAGTACTGGACTGCAGCTAAGCCCCCGAGTGTGAGGTTTCCTCATCACTCGATAGGATTTTTGAAACTTAGGCGAAACGGGTTCGTAGTTAAGCCTCTGAGTGAGAGGCTTGCTCATCACTCGGTAGGATTTTTGAAACTTAGGCGAGTACTGGATTGCAGCTAAGCCCCCGAGTGAGAGGCTTGCTCATCACTCGGTAGGATTTTTAAAACTTAGGCGAGTACTGGATTGCAGCTAAGCCCCCGAGTGAGAGGCTTGCTCATCACTCGATATGATTTTTAGAACTTAGGAGAGTACTGGACTGCAACTAAGCCCCCGAGTGAGAGGCTTGCTCATCACTTGGTAGGATTTTTTAAACTTAGGCGAGTACTTGACTGCAACTAAGCCCCCGAGTGAGAGGCTTGCTCATCACTCGGTAGGATTGTTTAAACTTAGGAGAAACGGATTCGCAGCTAAGCCCCCGAGTGAGAGGCTTGTCCATCACTCTGTAAGATTTTTTAAACTTAGGCGAAACGGATTCGCAGCTAAGCCACCCACTTGGGGATTTCAGAAACAAACATAAACAATTGACAATCTTTTTAGAAGACTGTAAAACTCTTGTCTTTGATAAACAAACTATAAAGGTCTAATTACATCTCAATAGACTGAGTGCTTAAGTATAAAAGGGGCGGAGCAGCTCCGCATTCCAAGCGCGCGGCTCGTCTTTCTTGTGCTCGATGTCGTAGAGGTGGTACGCTCCATTGTGGAGCACTCTGGTGACAACGAAGGGGCATTCCCAAGAGGGAGCAAGCTGGTGTGGTTTCTGCTGATCCACTCGGAGAACCAAGTCTCCCTCTTGAAGTGCTCGACCCCTCACGTTTCTGGCATGGAATCGACGCAGGTCTTGCTGATAGATGGTTGATCGTATCAAGGCCATCTCTCTTTCTTCTTCTAAGAGATCAACTGCATCTTGTCGTGCTTGTTCTTCTTCTTCCTCTGAAAAAAGCTCGACTCGGGGCGCATTGTGGAGCAAGTCACTCGGAAGTACAGCTTCGGCTCCATAATCCAAGAAAAATGGGGTTCTGCCAGTTGGCCGATTGGGAGTTGTCCTCAATCCCCATAATACTGATGGAAGTTCATCGACCCAGGCTCCTGCTGCGTGTTTGAGGTCGCGCATCAGTCGGGGTTTCAGTCCTTTGAGAACCAATCCATTTTCTCTTTCAGCTTGCCCATTCGACTGGGGGTGGGCGACTGAGGCATAGTTGACTCGAGTACCTTGTGAAGCACAGAAAGTCCTGAACTCATCAGAATCAAAGTTTGACCCATTGTCAGTGATGATGCTATGTGGGACACCATATCTGAATGTTATCTCTCTGATGAAGCTGACAGTAGTACTGGCATCAAGGTTCTTGATAGGCTTGGCTTCAATCCACTTGGTGAACTTGTCGACTGCTACAAGCACATGAGTGAATCCACTCCTGCCAGTCCTCAAAGGTCCAACCATATCCAACCCCCAAATAGCAAAAGGCCAGACGAGTGTAATGGTCTTCAGGGCTGACGCAGGCTTGTGAGACATGTTGGAGTAAAACTGGCAACCTTCACATTGGTCGACTATTTCTTGTGCCATCTCATTTGCCCGAGGCCAGTAAAATCCCGCTCGATATGCTTTGGCCACAATGGTCCGAGAGGACGCATGGTGACCACAGGTCCCCGAGTGGATATAATTGAGGATCACTCGACCTTCTTCAGGTGTTATGCATTTCTGGCAAACTCCAGTCACACTTTCTCTGAACAACTGTCCTCTTATCACAGTAAAGGCCTTAGATCGACAGACGATCTGTCGAGCCTCTTCTTCATCTTCTGGGAGTTCTCTTCTAAGAATGTATGCGATATATGGTACTGTCCAATCGGGGTTGATGACCAAAACTTCCATGATCAAGTCGACCACGGCTGGAATCTCGATTTCAGTCGGATCGGTGGCACTCTTTGGTTGTGGGGGCTCTTCAGTGAAGGGATCTTCTTGAACTGAAGGGGTATGAATATGCTCCAGGAACACATTACTGGGAATGGCTTCTCTCTTGGAGCCTATCTTTGCCAGATCATCGGCTGCTTGATTTTTCAGTCGAGGGATGTGATGGAGCTCTAACCCCTCGAACCTCTTTTCTAACTTTCTTACTGCATTGCAATAACGAGTCATGGCTGGGCTTCTGACGTCCCACTCCTTCATCACCTGATTGACCACTAAATCCGAGTCGCCATAGACCATGAGGCGACGGACGCCGAGTGAAATGGCCATACGTAACCCATACAGAAGTGCCTCGTATTCAGCCTCATTGTTGGAGGAGTCAAAGTGAATCTGGAGAACATAACTAAGTTTGTCACCATGGGGGGAGACCAAAACCACTCCAGCACCGGAACCATTCAGCATCTTGGACCCATCGAAGAACATGGTCCAATGCTCCGAGTGAATCTGGGCCGGAAGTTGCTGTTCGATCCACTCGGTGAGGAAATCAGCTATTGCTTGGGACTTAATAGCCTTCTTTGCTTCAAACTTGATATCCAGGGGAAGGAGTTCAATCGCCCACTTTGCCACTCGACCAGTTGCATCTCTGTTGTTCAAAATCTCTGATAATGGAGAGTCGCTGACGACTGTAACAGAATGATCAGAGGAATAGTGTGCAACCTTCTTTGTGGTCATGTAAATTCCATAAACAAGCTTCTGATAATGGGGATATCTTTGCTTTGATGGAGTCAGAACTTCAGAAACGTAATATACTGGGTGCTGAACTTTATGTTTTTCCTTCTTCTTCCCACTCGACCGTGAGTACTGTACTGACAACTTCTCCAGTGGCTGCAATGTAAAGCAGTAAAGGCTCTTTGCTGATTGGTGCAGCAAGCACCGGCTGGGTGGAAAGCATGGCTTTGAGCTCTACAAATGCTGCATCAGCTTCGGGATTCCACTCGAACTTATGAGACTTATTCATCAGTCGATAAAGAGGCAGTGCCTTTTCACCGACACGAGAAATGAATCGACTAAAGGTGGCCAAACAACCGGTAAGCTTTTGGACATCATGCACACGCACAGGGCGTTTCATCCGAAGAATGGCACCAACTTTCTCTGGGCTAGCGT
The DNA here is from genome assembly GCF_018294505.1 of Triticum aestivum. Classification (NCBI taxonomy): domain Eukaryota; kingdom Viridiplantae; phylum Streptophyta; class Magnoliopsida; order Poales; family Poaceae; genus Triticum; species Triticum aestivum. Next base: position 495,190,253 of record NC_057797.1, read on the forward strand.
CGATTCCTCGTCCGGAAACGAGAAAACCGAGTAACTTTCCACCAGGAACTCCGAATGTGCACTTTGATGGATTAAGCTTGATATCATACCTTCTGAGGTTGGCAAAGGTTTCGGCAAGGTCAGCCAGCAGGTCGGAAACTTTACGTGACTTGACTACAATGTCATCCATGTATGCTTCCACATTTCGACTGATTTGAGTGAGCAGACACTTCTGGATCATCCTCATGAATGTGGCTCCGGCGTTCTTCAGGACGAATGGCATAGTGAGATAACAGAAACATCTGAATGGAGTGATGAAAGCCGTTTTTATCTCATCGGGTCCATACAGTCGGATCTGATGGTACCCGGAATAGGCGTCCAAGAAGGACAAACGCTCACACCCCGCAGTTGAGTCGACAATTTGGTCGATGTGGGGAAGAGGAAAATGATCTTTCGGGCAGGCCCGATTGATATGCTTGAAGTCAATGCACATGTGAAGTGAATCATCCTTCTTGGGGACCATGACAACATTGGCGAGCCACTGGAGTGGTAAATCTCTCGGATGAACTCAACTGCCAGGAGCCGAGCTACCTCCTCGCCAATTGCTTTTCTCTTTTGGACGGCGGACCGTCGGAGATGTTCCTTGACTGGTTTTACTTTCTGGTCGACTCGCAAATGATGCCCAGCCAGTCCCCTGGGTGCACCCGGCATGTCAGAAGGTTTCCATGCAAAGATGTCCCAGTTCTCACGGAGGAACTGGATGAGCACTTCTTCCTATTTGCTGTCGAGTGTGGATGAGATATGGGTCACAACACCATTGGGATCGGTCGGGTGAATATGAATCGGCTTCGTTTCCCCTCACGATTGAAAAGCAGAGTCTGTCGCAGGCTTCTTGGCTCGCAGCAAGTCACTCGGATCTGTGTTTTTCTGATACTCTTGCAATTCCATTACTGCCATCTGCGCATCGGCAATTTTTGAGCCCTTCTGGAAGCACTCTTCTGCCTTCTGCCGATTGCCAGTGACAGTGATTACTCCTCTGGGGCCAGGCATCTTCAATTTGAGATACACGTAACATGGTCGAGCCATAAAACGTGCATAAGCAGGTCTCCCTAGAATGGCATGGTAAGCACTCTTCAAATCCACTACCTCCAACATCAACTTTTCCTTGCGGTAATTCTTAGAATCACCGAAAACCACATCAAGGGTGATCTGGCCGAGTGACTGAGCCTTCTTGCCAGGTATAACACCGTGGAAACTCATGTTGCTTTCACTAAGCTTGGACATTGGAATGCCCATTCCCTTCAGGGTTTCAGCATAAAGTATATTTAGGCCACTGCCACCATCCATCAGCACTTTAGTCAGTCGAGTGCCTTTGACTACTAGGTCGACCACCAGTGCTTGCCTCCCAGGGGTGGCTATATGCACTGGGTGGTCCGATTGATCGAATATGATGGCCGTCTAGGACCAATTGACATTGGGAAAACCATCATCATCTTCTTCCCTATTCTCACCTCTGTCCGACTCCTTTTCCTTTTCCTTGGGTTGTTTCTCTCAGAACTGCTGGATCAGGAAACGACACTGTCGAGTGGTGTGTTTAGAGTAAATGATGTTCCCTTCTTCATCTTTTTTGGTATGAATATGGCATGGTAAATCCAACACATCATTCCCATCTTTATCCTTAACTTTTTTAGGAGTCCAAGGCCCTTTGGGCTTTCCTTTGAACTTTCCTTGGGTAACAACTAAAGCTTCACCAGGAGTGGCTGGTTCGGCTTTTCGCTTCTGTTTTCGACTAGAATTCCCTCCTCCGGTTTCTTGGGCGACTGTTTTGTGTTTGCCACTCCGGAGTCGGTCTTCCTCCTCACCATTGGCATATTTGGTGGCAATCTCCATCATCCGAGTCAGAGTCATATCTCCTAGCTGACCGAATTTCAGGTTCAACTCCCGATATTTAACGCCTTCCTTGAAGGCACAAATTGCTTGGTGATCTGACACATTCTCCACTGTATGGTGTAACGTGATCCATCTCTGGATATAATCCCTCAAGGTTTCATTCGGTTTCTGAACACGACACTACAATTCTGTCAACCCTACCAGTCTTTTGCAAGTGCCTTCAAAGGTTCTAACAAACACTCGAGCAAGTTCCTCCCAACTATATATGCTGCCAGGAGCCAACTGGTTCAACCACGCTCTGGCTGAGCCCTCCAACATCAAGGGGAGGTGCTTCATGGCCACATCATCATTGCCACCACCAATCTGCACAGCTACTCAGTAATCCTCAAGCCAAGTGTCTGGCTTGGACTCGCCGGTGAACTTGCTAACTCCAGTCGCCAACCTGAATTTGGGAGGAATCACTGCTGCTCTGATGGCTCTGTTGAAACACTCGGGTCCTGAAAGGTGCACCCTGCTTCCAGTCGGATGATCTCTATCGTGGCCTTCTCTGTGAGCTCTGTTCCTATCAACCAGACCTTGAATGAGGATAGACCTTGCATCAAATCCTGGCTCTCTGGGGTCGATAGGAATTCTTCGTTCGTCGCTGTGGGGGCGCCTGTCATCTTGCCGCCGAGGCACGTATGACCCACTCCTCGGAGGAGGCGTGGGCACTCGACGACGGTCATCGTGGTCGAGTCGATGATCATACTGCCCACGGTTCCTGTAATGGTCTTGCTGGTATCCACGTCCCTCACGCCGCGGAGGCGATCTTGGGCTGTGAGCAGATTGGACAGTATCCGCCACCACAGACCTGCTATGAATCCTATTCCGCGACTGAGACACCGATGTATTCTGCTCCCCCGCTGCCCGGAGTAAAGCCCGGATCTGCATCAAACCTCGGCCAGCTTCTGACTGGGAAGGTTGAATTAACTCTGCTATTCGAGCTGCAGCTGTGAGATCCTGGATCGGAGTTCGGTATACCTGAGTCGGAGGTGGAAAAAGTTGTCGTCGACTGGACTCGGGAATCCGCGGTCGAGCACGCTCATCGAGTGTGTGCTGGAGGTTCTCCAGTCGAGTGCGCTCAGCCAAGTTGGCCACGCGCGCCTCCTCCAAGGCCTGGGCCTCGGGGGTTTCTCCAACGATAGGAGTGTGAAGTGCATCCATATAGCGGCGGCGAAGATCATCCCTCCGCCACGAAGAGAGGGGTTCAGGGTGGTACTCCTCATGGACATGTGATGGATCTCCGACGCCATTGCCACTGTCTTCACGGGTGAAGCCAAGAGGACTGTGTGGTCCATTGACCATCAAGACTTCCGTCGCGGGGTCGCTGCTGTCGCACTCGGATGTTGTCTCAACGGAGCCAGTCGAACAGGCCGTAGAGAGTTTCGTCGGGCTCGATTGCCATGATTTGTGGGGTGGCCGATTGGTGGGCCACCGCATGCCGCACCCACCGCTGAAGCCGCGACCGACCGGATCGCTGGCGCCGGCAAACAACGAGAAGCGAGGATGCCGTAGGAGCCGACCGATACTGAGTTGACGGTTGTCGAAGAAGGACACCGTGAACGCAGGCGCGGAAGTGCGTCGCCCCGCGGACGGGGAGCGCCTCGACGTCGAGTGGAGCCTTGTGGAGCCAAGCGGAGTTGTCGGCGATGAAGACGAGTGGGCCGAGACGGATCTCGCGGCCTTCAGCCAATCCTCCGCCGGAAACCATGATGATGGGAATCGGAAGAATCGCAACTTCTCTAATAAACTGCTAAGACACCTGCCTCACGGTGGGCGCCAACTGTCGTGGATCTAAGACTGACAGTAGAATGGGGGTAGGTATGAGGAGGCAAGATCCTAGCTATGGAGCAGTTGTACACACGAGTTTTACGAGTTCAGGCCCTTCTCGGAAGAAGTAACAACCCTATGTCTCGGTGCCCTGAGGCGGTCGACTGGATTATATGTGTGTATGAGTTTACAGAAGATGCCAACCCTTGTGCCTGTGGAGGGGGTGGCTTATATAGAGTGCGCCAGGACCCCAGCCAGCCCATGTTACAAAGGGTTTAAGGTACATTAAAGGGGAGAGGTTACTGGTAACGCTAGCAAATAAAGAGACATAATGACCATTAAAGCTATGAGGTGATGTCCGACCATTGTAGTCTGGAGCGACCTTAGATCTTCTGGTGGTCGACTGACAGTCTCCGCGGTCGAGTGACTTCAAGCCTTCCGAGTGGAAGTTCTCATGGTCGAGTGGATGAATTATCCCTTCGAATGCTTCTGGTTTTAGGGTGACGTCCTAGGGGAGGGTGTCTAGGTCAGGCCTATGACCCTATCCTAGGTACATATCTTCATCAGTAGGCGCGCCCCCCCTACCTCGTGCCTTCCTGGTTGATGTCTTGACGTAGGGTCCAAGTCCTCTGGATCACGTTCGTTCCAAAAATCACGTTCCCGAAGGTTTCATTCCGTTTGGACTCCGTTTGATATTCTTTTTCTGCGAAACTCTAAAATAGGCAAAAACAGCAATTCTAGGCTGGGCCTCCGGTTAATAGGTTAGTCCCAAAAATAATATAAAAGTGTATAACAAAGCCCATTAATCATCCAAAACAGAATATAATATAGCATGAAGCAATCAAAAATTATAGATACGTTGGAGACGTATCAAGCATCCCCAAGCTTAATTCCTGGTCGTCCTCGAGTAGGTAAATGATAAAAACAGAATTTTTGATGCGGAATTCTACTTGGTATAATTTTTTTAATGTAACCCTCTTAATTGTGGTATGAATATTCAGATCCGAAAGATTCAAGATAAAAGTTTAATATTGACATAAAAGCTATAATACTTCAAGCATGCTAACTAAGCAATTATGTCTTCTCAAAATAACATGGCCAAAGAAAGTTCATCCCTACAAAATCATATAGTTTAGTCATGCTCCATTTTCGTCACACAAGAATGCTCTCATCATGCACAACCCCGATGACAAGCCAAGAAATTGTTTCATACTTTAGTAATCTCAAACATTTTCAACCTTCATGAATACATGAGCGCGAGCCATGGATATAGCACTATGGGTGGAATAGAATATAATGATGGGGGTTATGTGGAGAAGACAAAAAAGGAGGAAGTCTCACAACAACGCGGCTAATCAATGGTCTATGGAGATGCCCATCGATTGATGTTAATGTAAGGAGTAGGGATTGCCATGCAACGGATGCACTAGAGCTATAAATGCATGAAAGCTCAACAAAAGAAACTAAGTGAGTGCGCATCCAAATTGCTTGCTCACGAAGACCTAGGGCATTTGAGGAAGCCCATTGTTGGAATATAAAAGCCAAGTTCTATAATGAAAAATTCCCACTAGTATATGAAAGTGACAAAACAAGAGACTCTCTATCATGAAAATCATGGTGCTACTTTGAAGCACAAGTGTGGAAAAAAGATAGTAGCATTGTCCCTTTTTATTTTTTGTTTTTTGGGGCCTTCCTTTTTTTGGCCTTCTTTGGGACAATACTTTATGAATGATGATCATCACACTTCTATTTATTTACAACTCAATGATTACAACTCGATACTAGAACAAAGTATGACTCTATATGAATGCCTCCGGCGGTATACCGGGATAGCAATGAATCAAGTGTGACATGTATAAAAAATTATGAACGGTGGCTTTCCCACAAATACAATGTCAACTACATGATTATGCAAAGCAATACGACAATGATGAACGTGTCATGATAAACTGAACGGTGGAATGTTGCATGGCAATATATCTCGGAATGGCTATGGAAATGCCATAATAGGTAGATATGGTGGCTGTTTTGAGGAAGATATAAGGAGGTTTATGTGTGAAAGAGCGTATCATATCACGGGGTTTGGATGCACCGACGAAGTTTGCACCAACTCTCAATGTGAGAAAGGGCAATGCACGGTACCGAAGAGGCTAGCAATGATGGAAGGGTTAGAGTGCGTATAAACCATGGACTCAACATTAGTCCTAAAGAACTCATATACTTATTGCAAAAATCTACAATTCATCAAAAACCAAGCACTACACGCATGCTCTTAGGGGGATAGATTGGTAGGAAAAAACCATCACTCGTCCCTGACCGCCACTCATAAGGAAGACAATCAAAGAACACCTCATGTTTCAAATTTGTTACATAACGTTTACCATATGTGCATGCTACGGGACTTGCAAACTTCAACACAAGTATTTCTCAATTTCACAACTACTCAACTATCACAACTTTAATATCACTACCTCCATATCTCAAAACAATCATCAATCATCAAACTTCTCTTAGTATTCAGCACACTCATAAGAAAGTTTTTTACTAGTCTCGAATACTTAGCATATTAGGATTAATTTCCCAATTTAAGCAAATTACCATGCTGTTTAAGACTCTCAAAATAATCTAAGTGAAGCATGAGAGAACAATAGTATAAAACAAATCCACCACCGTGCTCTAAAAGATAGAAGTGAAGCTCTAGAGCAAAAACTATATAACTCTAAAGATATAAGTGAAACACATAGAGTATTCTAATAATTTTCAAATCATGTGAGTTTCTCTCAAATGGTGTGTACAGCAAAGATGATTGTGGTAAACTAACAAATAAAGAATCAAATAATACAAGACGCTCCAAGCAAAACACATATCATGTGGTGAATAAAAATATAGCTCCAAGTAAAGTTACCGATAGACGAAGACGAAAGAGGGGATGCCTTCCAGGGCATCCCCAAGCTTAGGCTTTTGGGTGTCCTTGAATTTTACCTTGGGGTGCCATGGGAATCCCCAAGCTTAGGCTCTTTCCACTCCTTGTTCCATAATCCATCAAATCTTTACCCAAAACTTGAAAACTTCACAACACAAAACTCAAAATAGAAAATCTTGTGAGCTCCGTTAGCGAAAGAAAACAAAACACCACTTCAAGGTACTGTAATGAACTCATTATTTATTTATATTGGTGTTAAACCTACTGTATTCCAACTTATATATGGTTTATAAACTCTTTTACTGGCCATAGATTCATCAAAATAAGCAAACAACACACGAAAAACAGAATCTGTCAAAAACAGAAAAGTCTGTATTAATCTGTAGCTAACACAAACTTCTGGAACCCCAAAAATTCTAAAATAAATTTCTGGACGTGAGGAATTCATATATTAATCATCTGCAAAAATAATTAACTAAATATTACTTTCCAAATAAAAATGGCAGCAATTCTTGTGAGCGCTAAAGTTTCTGTTTTTTACAGCAAGATCAAAAAGACTTTCCCCAAGTCTTCCCAACGGTTCTACTTGGCACAAACACTAATTAAACACAAAAAACACAACCAAAACAGTGGCTAGATAAATTATTTATTACTAAACAGGAGCAAAAAGAAAGGAATAAAAATAAAATTGGGTTGCCTCCCAACAAGCGCTATCGTTTAACGCCCCTAGCTAGGCATAAAAGCGAAGATAGATCTAGGTATTGCCATCTTTGGTAGGCAATCCATAAGTGGCTCTCATAATAGATTCATATGATAATTTAATTTTCTTTCTATGGAAGTGTTCCACTCCTTTCCTTAACAGAAATTGGAATCTAATATTCCCTTCCTTCAGATCAATAATTGCACCAATCGTTCTAAGGAAAGGTCTACCAAGAATAATAGAACATGAAGGATTGCAATCTATATCAAGAACAATAAAATCTATGGGCACATAGTTCCTATTTGCAACAATAAGAACATCATTAATTCTTTCCATAGGTTTCTTAATGGTGGAATCCGCAAGGTGCAAGTTTAAAGAGCAATCATCAAAATCACGGAAACCTAGCAAATCACACAGAGTATTTGGGATCATGGAAACACTAGCACCCAAATCACACAAAGCATAGCACTCATGATCTTTAATTTTAATTTTTATTGTAGGTTCCCACTCATCATAAAGTTTTCTAGAGATATAAACTTCCAACTCAAGTTTTTCTTTGTAAGATTGCATCAACGATATGTTTGGTAAAGGCTTTATTTTGACCATAAGCATGTGGAGAATTTAGCACGGATTGCAACAAGGAAATACAATCTATCAAAGAGCAATGATCATAATTAAATTCCTTGAAATCCAAAATAGTGGGTTCATTGATATTTAAAGTTTTAACCTCTTCAATCCCACTTTTAACAATTTTAGCATCAAGATCTAAAGACTCCAAATTTTGGGAACGCCTTTTAGGTAAAGGTAGCTCATCTTCAGCCCCATCATTACCAAGATTCATATTGAAAAACAAAGATTTAATAGGAGACAGAACAATAACTTTTAGATCTTCATCTTAATTATGATGAAAACTAGAAGAACACGCTTTTATAAAGCAATCTTTCTTAGCACGCATCCTAGCGGTTCTTTCTTTGCACTCATCAATGGAAATTCTCATGGCTTTGAGAGACTCATTTTATTATGCTTAGGTGGAATAGATCTAAGTTTCAAAGAATCAACATCAAGAGAAATTCTATCAATGTTCCTAGCCAACTCATCAATCTTAAGCAATTTTTCTTCAATCAAAGCATTGAAACTCTTTTGCGAAGTAATAACTTCTTTAATATTAGATTCAAAATCAGAGGGAATCTTATTTAAATTTCCATAAGAATTGTTGTAGGAATTACCATAATTATTAGAGGAATTACTAGGATACAGCCTAGGATTAAAGTTTCCTCTATACACGTTGTTACCAAAATTATTCTTACCAACAAAATTCACATCCATAGATTCATTATTATTCTCAATCAAAGTAGACAAAGGCATATCATTAGGATCAGAAGAAACACTTTTATTAGCAAATAATTTCATAAGTTCATCCATCTTTCCACTCAAAACATTAATTTCTTCTATCGCATGCACTTTCTTATTAGTAGATCTTTCAGTGTGCCATTGAGAATAATTAACCATAATATTATCTAGGATTTTAGTAGCTTCTCCTAAAGTGATTTCCATGAAAGTGCCTCCCGCAGCCAAATCTAAAAGATTTCTAGAAGCAAAATTCAATCCGGCATAAAAGTTTTGTATAATCATCCACAAATTCAAACCATGTGTAGGGCAATTACGTATCATTAATTTCATCCTCTCCCAAGCTTGTGCAACATGTTCATGATCAAGTTGCTTAAAATTCATGATATCGTTTCTAAGAGATATGATCTTAGCACGAGGAAAATACTTAGAGATAAAAGCATCTTTGCACTTATTCCAAGAATCAATACTATTTTTAGGCAAAGACAAAAACCAAGCTTTAGCACGATCTCTAAGCGAACACGGGAATAGCTTCAATTTAACAATATCATTGTCCACGTATTTCTTCTTTTGCATATCACACAAATCAACGAAACTATTAAGATGGGTAGCGGCATCTTCACTAGGAAGGCCGGCGAATTGATCTTTCATGACAAGATTCAACAAAGTAGCATTAATTTCACAAGATTCAGTATCGGTAAGAGGAGCAATCGCAGTGCTAATAAAATCATTGTTGTTGGTATTAGTGAAGTCACACAATTTGGTATTATCTTGAGCCATCGTGACAAGCAAGCAACCAACACACGAGCAAACAAGAAGCGAGCGAAAAGAGGCAAATAGGGAAAGAGAAGGAGGACGGAGAGAGAGAGAGAGGGCAAATAAAACAGCAAGGGTGAAGTGGGGGACAGGAAAACGAGAGGCAAATGGCAAATAATGTAATGCGGGAGATAAGGATTTGTGATGGGTACTTGGTATGTTGACTTTTATGTAGACTCCCCGGCAACGGCGCCAGAAAGGGTGATGCAGCAAAGTAGCGTAAGCATTTCCCTTAGTTTTTGAGAACCAAGGTATCAATCTAGTAGGAGGCCATGCACGAGTCCCTCGCACCTACACAAACAAATAAAATCCTCGCAACCAACGCAATAAAGGGGTTGTCAATCCCTTTTCACGATCACTTACGAAAGTGAGATCTGATAGATATGATAAGATAATATTTTTGGTATTTTTATGATAAAGATGCAAAGTAAATAAAGCAAAATAAAAACGGCACCAGAAATAGCTTGTTGAAGGGAGATTAATATGATGGAAAACAGACCCGGGGGGTCATAGGTTTCACTAGTGGCTTCTCTCGAGAGCATAAGTATTACGGTGGGTAAACAAATTACTGTTGAGCAATTGACAGAATTGAGCATAGTTATGAGAATATCTAGGTATGATCATGTATATAGGCATCACGTCCAAGACAAGTAGACCGGGTCTTGCCTGCATCTACTACTATTACTCCACACATCGACCGCTATCCAGCATGCATCTAGAGTATTAAGTTCAAAAGAACAGAGTAATGCTTTAAGTAAGATGACATGATGTAGAGGGATAAACTCATGCAATATGATATAAACCCCATCTTTTTATCCTCGATGGCAATAATACAATACGTGCCTTGCTGCCCCTACTGTCACTGGGAAAGGACACCGCAAGATTGAACCCAAAGCTAAGCACTTCTCCCATTGCAAGAAAGATCAATCTAGTAGGCCAAACCAAACTGATAATTCGAAGAGACTTGCAAAGATAACCAATCATACATAAAAGAATTCAGAGAAGATTCAAATATTGTTCATAGATAAACTTGATCATAAACCCACAATTCATCGATCTCAACAAACACACCGCAAAACAAGATTACATCGAATAGATCTCCACGAGAATCATGGAGAACTTTGTATTGAGATCCAAAAAGAGAGAAAAAGCCATCTATCTAATAACTATGGACCCGAAGGCCTGAGGTAAACTACTCACACATCATCGGAGAGGCTATGGTGTTGATGTAGAAGCCCTCCGTGATTGATGCCCCCTCCGGCGGAGCTCCGGAAAAGGCCCCAAGATGGGATCTCACGGGTACAGAAGGTTGTGGTGGTGGAATTAGGTTTTTGGCTCCGTATCTGGTAGTTTGGGGGTACATAGGTATATATAGGAGGAAGAAGTACATTGGTGGAGCAACGTGGGCCCCACAAGGGTGGAGGCCGCGCCTGGGGGGTAGGCGCGCCCCCCTACCTCGTGCCTTCCTAGTTGATGTCTTGACGTAGGGTCCAAGTCCTCTGGATCAGTTCGTTCCGAAAATCACATTCCCGAAGGTTTCATTCCGTTTGGACTCCGTTTGATATTCTTTTTCTACGAAACTTTGAAATAGGCAAAAAACAGCAATTCTGGGATGGGCCTCCGGTTAATAGGTTAGTCACATAAATAATGTAAAAGTGTATAACAAAGCCCATTAATCATCCAAAATAGAATATAATATAGCATGAAGCAATAAAAAATTATAGATACATTGGAGACGTATCAAGTGTATTCAACCCAAATTTATTGATTCGACACAAGGGGAGCCAAAGAATATTCTCAAGTATTAGCAGCTGAGTTGTCAATTCAACCACACCTGGAAACTTAATATCTACATCAAAGTATTTAGTAGCAAAGTAATATGATAGTAGTGGCAACGGTGGCAAAAGTAACGGTAGCAGTTTTGGTTTTATAGTGATTATAACAGTAGCAACGGAAAAGTAAATAAGCGAAGGACAATATATGAAAAGCTCGTAGGCAATGGATCAGTGATGGATAATTATGTCGGATACGATTCCTCATGCAATAGTTATAACATAGGGTGACATAGAACTAGCTCCAGTTCATCAATGTAATGTAGGCATGTATTCCGAATATAGTCATACGTGCTTATGGAAAAGAACTTGCATGACATCTTTTGTCCTACCATCCCGTGGCAGCGGGGTCCTAATGGAAACTAAGGGATATTAAGGCCTCCTTTTAATAGAGTATTGGACCAAAGCATTAACACTTAGTGAATACATGAACTCCTCAAACTACGGTCATCACCGGTAAGTATCCCGGTTATTGTCACTTCGGGGTTAACGGATCATAACACATAATAGGTGACTATAGACTTGCAAGATAGGATCAAGAACTCACATATATTCATGAAAACATAATAGGTTCAGATCTGAAATCATGGCACTCGGGCCCTAGTGACAAGCATTAAGCATAGAAAAGTCATAGCAACATCAATCTCAGAACATAATGGATACTAGGGATCAAACCCTAACAAAACTAACTCAATTACATGATAAATCTCATCCAACCTATCACTGTCCAGCAAGCCTACAATGGAATTACTCATGCACGGCGGTGAGCATCATGAAATTGGTGATGGAGGAAGGTTGATGATGACGATGGCAACTGATTCCCCTCTTCGGAGCCCCAAACGGACTCCAGATCAGCCCTCACGAGAGAGATTAGGGCTTGGCGGCGGCTCCATACCGTAAAACGCGATGAATCCTTCTCTCTGGTTTTTTTCTTCCCGAACACGAATATATAGAGTTGGAGTTGAAGTCATAGGAGCACCAGGGGGCCCACGAGGAAGGGGGCGCACTCAGGGGGTAGGCGCGCCCCCACCCTCGTGGACAGGGTGTGGGCACCCTGGTCTTGATTCTTTCGCCAATATTTTTTATATATTCCAAAAATATTCTCCGTTGATTTTCAGGTCATTCCAAGAACTTTTATTTCTACACACAAAAAACACCATGGCAATTCTGCTGAAAACAGCGTCAGTCCGTGTTAGTTCCATTCAAATCATGCAAGTTAGAGTCCAAAACAAGGGCAAAAGTGTTTGGAAAAGTAGATACGTTGGAGACATATCAAAATGATATAGAATTACCTCCTACTTACCTAGATTATAATGCCATGGTTCGCCATTAGTTTGTTGAGAGGAACGATCAGTTCCTCCAGTACCGACTAATCTTTGACAGAGGGCGCACCGTCCATGTTGCTCTCCCTGCTCCTACTTTCTTTGACTTTCAGGCAAAAAGGAGATATGTTACAACCAGGCAGGAGGCGACGAGTATGAGAGGAGGACGGAGGCAGCTGATAACCCACAAGTATAGGGGATTGCAACAGTTTTCGAGGGTAGAGTATTCAACCCAAATTTATTGATCCGACAGAAGGGGAGCCAAAGAATATTCTCAAGTATTAGCAGCTGAGTTGTCAATTCAACCACACCTGGAAACTTAATATCTGCAGCAAAGTATTTAGTAGCAAAGTAATATGATAGTAGTGGTAACGATAGCAAAAGTAACGGTAGCAAAAGTAATGTTTTTGGTATTTTGTAGTGATTGTAACAGTAGCAACGGAAAAATAAATAAGTGAAGAACAATATATGGAAAGCTCATAGGCAATGGATCGGTGATAGAAAATTATGCCGAATGCGGTTCATCATGTAACAGTCATAACCTAGGGTGACACAGAACTAGCTCCAATTCATCAATGTAATGTAGGCATGTATTCCGAATATAGTCATATGTGCTTATGGAAAAGAACTTGCATGACATCTTTTGTCCTACCCTCCCATGGCAGCGGGGTCCTAGCGGAAACTAAGGGATATCAAGGCGTCCTTTGAATAGAGTACCGGACCAAAGCATTAACATATAGTGAATACATGAACTCCTCAAACTACGGTCATCACCGGGAGTGGTCCCGATTATTGTCACTTCGGGGTTGCCGGATCATAACACATAGTAGGTGAATATAGACTTGCAAGATAGGATCAAGAACTCTCATATATTGATGAAAACATAATAGGTTCAGATCTGAAATCATGGCACTCGGACCCTGGTGACAAGCATTAAGCATAGCAAAGTCATAGCAACATCAATCTCAGAACATAGTGGATACTAGGGATCAAACCCTAACAAAACTAACTCGATTACATGATAAATCTCATCCAACCCATCACCGTCCAGCAAGCCTATGATGGAATTACTCACGCAAGGAGGTGAGCATCATGAAATTGGTGATGGAGGAAGGTTGATGATGATGATGGCGACGGATTCCCCTCTCCGGAGCCCCGAACGGACTCCAGATCAGTCCTCTCGAGAGGTTTTAGGGCTTCACGGCAGCTCCGTATCATAAAACGCGATGAATCCTTCTCCTCTATTTTTTTCTCCCCGAAAGCAAATATATAGAGTTGGAGTTGAGGTCGGAGGAGCTCTAGGGGGGGCACGAGGTAGGGGGCATGCCCCCCACCCTCGTGGCTATGGTGTGGGCCCCCTGGTCTTCATCATTTGCAAGGATTTTTTATTATTTCCAAAAAGACGTTCCGTGAAGTTTCAGGTCATTCCGAGAACTTTAGTTTCTGCACATAAATAACACCATGGCAATTCTGCTGAAAATAGCGTTAGTCCAGGTTAGTTCCATTCAAATCATGCAAGTTAGAGTCCAAAACAAGGGCAAAAGTGTTTGGAAAAGTAGATACGACGGAGACGTATCAACTCCGCCAAGCTTAAACATTTGCTTGTCCTCAAAAAATTCAGTTGACAAACTAAAAGTGATAAAGAAAAACTTTTACAAACTCTGTTTGCTCTTGTGGTTGTAAATATGTAAAGCCAACATTCAAGTTTTCAGCAAAGATTATAAACTAACCATATTCACAATAACGCTTAGGTCTCATGCTTACACATATCAATGGCATAATCAACTAGCGAGTAATAATAATAAATCTCAGATGACAACACTTTCTCAAAACAATCATAATATGATATAAGAAGATGGTATCTCGCTAGCCCTTTCTGAGACCGCAAAACATAAATGCAGAGCACCTTTAAAGATCAAGGACTGACTAGACATTGTAATTCATGGTAAAAGAGATCCAGACAAGTCATACTCAATGTAAACAAACAGTAATGAATGCAAATGACAGCGGTGCTCTCCAACTGGTGCTTTTTAATAGGAGGATGATGACTCAACATAAAACAAATAGATAGGCCCTTCGCAGAGGGAAGCAGAGATTTGTAGAGGTGCCAGAGCTCGGTTTTGAAATAGAGATGAATAATATTTTGAGCGGTATACTTTCATTGTTAACATAACAACCAAGAGATGGAAATATCTTCCATGCTACACACATTATAGGCGGTTCCCAAACAGAATGGTAAAGTTTATACCCCCCCCCTCCACCAACAAGCATCAATCCATGGCTTGCTCGAAAAAACGAGTGCCTCCAACTAACAAGAGTCCTAGGGGGAGTTTTGTTTGCAATTATTTTGATTTAGTTTGCATAAAGCATGGGACTGGGCATCCGGTGACCTACCACTTTCTCGTGAGTGAGGAGCGGAGTCCACTCCTCCTGAGAATAACCCGCCTAACATGGAATATACGGACAGCCCTAGTTGATACATGAGCTATTCGAGCATACAAAACAGGATATTTATTTGAAGGTTTAGAGTTTGGCACATACAAATTTACTTGGAATGGCAGGTAGATACCGTATATAGGTAGGTATGGTGGACTCATATGGAACAACTTTGGGGTTTATGGAATTGGATGCACAAGCAGTATTCCCGCTTAGTACAAGTGATGGCTAGAAAAAGACTGGGAAGCGACCAGCTAGAGAGCAACAACAGTCATGAACATGCATTAAAATTAATCAACACCGAATGCAAGCATGAGTAGGATATAATCCACCATGAACATAAATATCATGAAGGCTATGTTGATCTTGTTTCAACTACATGCGTGAACATGTGCCAAGTCAAGTCACTTAAGTCATTCAGAGGAGGATACCACCCTATCATACCACATCACAACCATTTTAATAGCATGTTGGCACGCAAGGTAAACCATTATAAGCTCCTAGCTAATTAAGCATGGCACAAGAAACTATGATCTCTAGTTGTCATTGCAAACATGTTTATTCATAATAGGCTGAATCAGGAACGTTGAACTAATCATATTTACAAAATCAAGAGAGGTCGAGTTCATACCATCTTTTCTCATCTCAATCAGTCCATCATATATCATCATAATTGCCTTTCACTTGCATGACCGAACGATGTGGATAATAATAATAATAATAATAATAATAATAATAATAATAATAATAATAATAATAATAATAATAATAATAATAATAATAATAATAATAGTGCGCGTGCATTGGACTAAGTTGGAATCTGCAAGCATTCAATAAACAGGAGAAGACAAGGCAATATGGGTTATTTTGTCAGATCAACAATAATGCATATAAGAGCCACTTCAACAATTTAATTATGGTCTTCTCCTATCGACCCCCAAAGAAAAGAAAAGAAATAAAACTATTTACACGGGAAAGCTCTGAACAAGCAAAAGAAGAACAGGAAATCTTTTCGGGTTTTCTTTTTAATTACTACTACAAGCATGGAAATTAAAACTAGCTAAAAGCTACAACAATTTTTTTTGGTTTTTCTTAAGGTTTATAAACACACAAGAAGAAAGCATAAAAGGAGAAAATAACTAGCATGGATATTACAATGAAAAAGTATGAGCACCGACATCTAACAATGAGTGTGTGAACATAAATGTAATGTCGGTGAGAAATACGTACTCCCCCAAGCTTAGGCTTTTGGCCTAAGTTGGTCTATGGCCACGGCTGGCCTGGCGGATATCCAAAGTTGTAACAGGGGTCGTACTGCGATGCAGCAGTCATTGCATCACGGGCTGCAGCTTGGAGGCGAGCTATGTCAGCTCTCCTCTTATACTCTTCCGCCTCCTCTCTGGTTATAAAATATCTCATTTTGCATGAAAGTCAAATAAAGTAGAAGTAGGGAGAGCAACGTGATAGGTGCGTCGTCTATCAAAGATTAGTCGGTACCGGAGGAACTGATCGTTCCTCTCAACAAACTGATGACGAACCATAGCCTCATAATCCAAATAAGTAGGAGGCAACTCAATATCATCTTCACGTATGGTTATACCATGAAAATTAGCTATGCGGGTTGCATAAATTCCACCAAAGAAATCTCCATTAAATCTATTAAGATGCAACCTACGTGCAATAATGGCTCCCAAATTATAAGCACAGCACTCCTAAAAATACTGAGGTTAGGGACACACATGTGACATGCCTCATCTTTACCGTTAATGCATCTACCTATGAAGAGAGCAAAATAATGTATAGTAGGAAAGTGAATGCCCCCTATGGTAGCTTGTGTTATATCTCTAGATTCCCCCACAGTTATACTAGCAAGAAAATCTCTAAATTCAGATTTGCGAGGTTCCCTAACACTACCCCATTGTGGAAGTTTGCAAGAAGTGGTAAAATCCTCTAACTCCATCGTATAAGATTTTTCATAAATATCAAACAGGACAGTTGGAGAATTGCGTGAAGATGAAAATTCAAACCTCCTCACAAAGGAACTAGTGAGATAGTGGTACTGGTGGCACTCTTCCTCCTCAAAGCTCACAAGATCAGCGTTACGCAAATATGCGTTAAATTCTTCCTTGATTTCCGCTCGATCCATAAAGTCCTCTGAAGGCCATTCACAGGGCCGCACTGGAGCGTCCCTTGGTGGCTCATCATCAGCATCACGCATTGCAAGCCTGGGTTCTTGTTTCCTTGAAGAGCCACCTTGGTACATTTTCCTAAACATATTTCTTCCTTTGAAAAATTTCTGAAATTTTTAGTAACTTCAAATAAAAGTAAACCAAACTCAACAATATTGATAGCAACTACTCCTACAAGTGCCTAGAGCCTATATCATGCATCAAAACTACTTGGAACCATATAAATTTGACATGCAAGCTCAAGAACAGGGTCACCTAGGCAGCACAAATTTGCAATGAATAAAGCACTAGAACAAAAACTAATTAGACCAATGGAGGAGTCACATAGCAAGGAATAATCCCCCCAAGCAGTTTTGTGAGAGGTGTTGTGAGCAAGGAGATCGAAAATGGCAGAAAAAATGAGCTTGGACTCGGGTTTGAACTGGATAATCATTCTTGTGGGAGGAAGGAGTGTGTGGGTGCAGGAATAAGTGGAGGAGGGCCACCGTGGGCCCATGAGGCAAGGGGGCGCGCCCAGGGGGTAAGGCGCGCCCTCCACCCTCATGGCCAGGTGGATGCCCCTCCTGTTGTGTTCTCAGTGCCAAATGTTCTCAAATATTCCAGAAAAAATCATATTTAAATTTTAGGGCATTTGGAGAACTTTTATTTTCGGGGTATTTTTATATTGAACGGATGATTCAAATAACAGATAGAAAATACAATTTTTATTTTATTTAATATAAATAATAGAAAGTAAAAGGAGGGTACAAAGAGTTGTGTTTTCTAAATCCATCCATCTCATGATCATCAAAAGGAATCTATTAACAAGGTTGATCAAGTCTTGTTAACAAACTCATTCCGAATAACATGGAACCGGAGAATTTTCGAATAACACTAGGTTACCTCAACGGGGATATGCACATCCCCAACAAAAAGAATATCATATTTCTTCTTGACAGTAGGAAGAGGAAATTCAAAACCTCCAAAAATAATCAATGGAATTTTTCCAATAGAATTGGTACTGTGGACTTGAGGTTGTTTCCTCGGAAAGTGTATCGTATGCTCATTACCATTAACATGAAAAGTGACATTGCCTTTGTTGCAATCAATAACAGCCCCTGCAGTATTCAAAAAGGGTCTTCCAAGAATAATAGACATACTATCGTCCTCGGGAATATCAAGAATAACAAAGTCCGTTAAAATAGTAACGTTTGCAACCACAACAGGCACATCCTCACAAATACCGACAGGTATAGCAGTTGATTTATCAGCCATTTGCAAAGATATTTCAGTAGGTGTCAACTTATTCAAATCAAGTCTACGATATAAAGAGAGAGGCATAACACTAACACCGGCTCCAAGATCACATAACGCAGTTTTAACATAGTTTCTTTTAATGGAGCATGGTATAGTGGGTACTCCTGGATCTCCAAGTTTCTTTGGTATTCCACCCTTAAAAGTATAATTAGCAAGAATGGTGGAAATTTCAGCTTCCGGTATCTTTCTTTTATTAGTAACAATTTCTTTCATGTACTTAGCATAAGGATTCATTTTAAGCATATCAGTTAATCGCATACGCAAAAAGATAGGTCTAATCATTTCAGCAAAGCGCTCAAAATCCTCATCATCCTTTTTCTTGGATGGTTTGGGAGGAAAAGGCATGGGTTTCTAAACCCATGGCTCTCTTTATTTACCATGTTTCCTAGCAACAAAGTCTTTCTTATCATAACGTTGATTCTTTGATTGTGGGTTATCAAGATCAACAGCAGGTTCAATTTCTATATCATTATCATTGCTAGGTTGAGCATCAACATGAACATTATCATTAACATTATCACTAGTTTCAGGTTCATTACCAGATTGTGTTTCAGCATCAGAAGTAGAAATATCATTTGGATTCTCAGGTGTTTCAGTAATAGGTTCACTAGAAGCATGCAAAGTCCTATCATTTTTCTTTTTCTTCCTTTTAGAAGGACTAGGTGCATCTATATTATTTCTCTAAGAATCTTGCTCAATTCTCTTAGGGTGGCCTTCAGGATACAAAGGTTCCTGAGTCATTCTACCAGTTCTAGTAGCCACTCTAACAGCATAATCATTATTCTTACTATTCAATTCATTGAGCAAATCATTTTGAGCTTTAAGTACTTCTTCTACTTGAGTGGTAACCATAGAAGCATGTTTACTAATAAGTTTAAGTTCACCTTTGACATTAGCCATATAATCACCCAAGTATTCAAGCATATTAGCACTATGTTTTAATTCTCTACCAAAATAAGCATTGAAGTCTTCTCGCTTAACCATAAATTTATCAAACTCATCTAAGCATGGGCTAGCAAACTTAGTAAATGGGATTTCAGCTTTATCATATCTATAGAGAGAATTTACCTTTACTACCTGTGTCGGGTTATCAAGACCATGTATTTCTTCAATAAGAGATGGGTTAAAATTATGCATTTCTTCGACAGGCGGTAAATTAAGACCATGTATTTCTTCAATAGGAGGTAAATTCTTAACATCTTCAGCTTTCATACCCTTTTCTTTCATGGATTTCTTTGCCTCTTGCATATCTTCAGGACTGAGAAATAGAACACCTCTCTTCTTCGGAGTTGGTTTAGGAATAGGCTCAGGAAGTGTCCAATTATTTCCATTTGTCAAGATATTATTCAATAGAATTCCAGCTTCATCCAGTGTTCTTTCCCTGAAAACAGAACCAGCACAACTATCCAGGTAATCTCTGGAAGCATCAGTTAGTCCATTATAAAAGATATCAAGTATTTCATTTTTCTTAAGAGGATGATGAGGCAAAGCATTAAGTAATTGGAGAAGCCTCCCCCAAGCTTGTGGGAGACTCTCTTCTTCAATTTGCACAAAATTATATATATCCCTTAAGGCAGCTTGTTTCTTATGAGCAGGGAAATATTTAGCAGAGAAGTAATAAATCATATCTTGGGGACTACGCACACAACCAGGATCAAGAGAATTAAACCATATCTTAGCATCACCCTTTAATGAGAACGGAAATATTTTAAGGATATAAAAGTAACGAGTTCTCTCATCATTAGTGAATAGGGTGGCTATATCATTTAATTTAGTAAGATGTGCCACAACAGTTTCAGATTCATAGCCATAAAAAGGATCAGATTCAACCAAAGTAATTATATCAGGATCAACTGAGAATTCATAATCCTTATCAGTAACACAGATAGGTGAAGTAGCAAAAGCAGGGTCAGGTTTCATTCTAGCATTAAGGGATTGCTGCTTCCATTTAGCTAATAACCTCTTTAGATCATATCTATCATTGCAAGCTAAAATAGCTCTAGCAGATTCTTCATCCAGAACATAACCCTCAGGAACAATAGGCAATTCATATTTATTAGGGGGAGAGTCTTCATCATCACTTTCATCAATATTATCAGTTTCAATAATTTCATTCTCTCTAACCCTAGCAAGTTGTTCATCAAGAAATTCACCAAGTGGCATAGTTGTATCAAGCATAGAAGCAGTTTCATCATAAGTATCATGCATAGCAGAAGTGGCATCATCAATAACATGTGACATATCAGAATCAATATCAGAAGCAGGTTTAGGTGTCGCAAGCTTACTCAAAACAGAAGGTGAATCAAGTGCAGAGCTAGATGGCAGTTCCTTACCTCCCCTCGTAGTTGAGGGATAAATCTTGGATTTTGGATCTCTCAAGTTCTTCCTAATATAAGCAGAGATAAATCCCACGTGACTCAAAGAATAGAGCTATGCTCCCCCGCAACGGCGCCAGAAAATAGTCTTGATAACTCACAAGTATAGGGGATCGCAACAGTTTTCGAGGGTAGAGTATTCAACCCAAATTTATTGATTCGTCACAAGGGAAGCCAAAGAATATTCTCAAGTATTAGCAGCTGAGTTGTCAATTCAACCACACCTAGAAACTTAATATCTGTAGCAAAGTATTTAGTAGAAAAGTAATATGATAGTAGCGGTAACGATAGCAAAAGTAATGTTTTTGGTATTTTGTAGTGATTGTAACAGTAGCAACGGAAAAGTAAATAAGCGAAGAACAATATATGGAAAGCTCGTAGGCAATGGATCGGTGATAGAAAATTATGTCGGATGTGGTTCATCATGTAACAGTCATAACCTAGGGTGACACAGAACTAGCTCCAATTCATCAATGTAATGTAGGCATGTATTCCTAGTATAGTCATACGTGCTTATGGAAAAGAACTTGCATGACATCTTTTGTCCTATCCTCCCATGGTAGCGGGGTCCTAGCAGAAACTAAGGGATATTAAGGCCTCCTTTTAATAGAGTGTTGAACCAAAGCATTAACACATAGTGAATACATGAACTCCTCAAACTACGGTCATCACCGGGAGTGGTCCCGATTATTGTCACTTCGGGTTGCCGAATCATAACACATAGTAGGTGACTATAGACTTGCAAGATAGGATCAAGAACTCTCATATATTGATGAAGACATAATAGGTTCAAATCTGAAATCATGGCACTCGGGCCCTAGTGAAAAGCATTAAGCATAGCAAAGTCATAGCAACATCAATCTCAGAACATAGTGGATACTAGGGATCAAACCCTAACAAAACTAACTTGATTACATGATAAATATCATCCAGCCATCACAGTCCAGCAAGCCTACGATGGAATTACTCACGCACGGCGGTGAGCATCATGAAATTGGTGATGGAGGAAGGTTGATGATGACGATGGCGACGGAATCCCCTCTCCGAAGCCTCGAACGGACTCCAGATCAGCCCTCCCGAGAGGTTTTAGGGCTTGGTGGTGGCTCCGTATCGTAAAACGTGATGAATCCTTCTCCTCTATTTTTTCTCCCTGAAAGCAAATATATAGAGTTGGAGTTGAGGTCGGAGGAGCTCCAGGGGGCCCACATGGTAGGGGGGCGCGCACAGGGGGGCAGGCGCGCCCCCCACCCTCGTGGCTAGGGTGTGGGCCCCCTAGTCTTCATCTTTCGCCAGGATTTTTTATTATTTCCAAAAAGACATTCCGTGAAGTTTCAGGTCATTCCGGGAACTTTAGTATCTACACATAAATAACACCATGGCAATTCTGCTGAAAACAGCGTCAGTCCGGGTTAGTTCCATTCAAATCATGCAAATTAGAGTCCAAAACAAGGGCAAAAGTGTTTGGAAAAGTAGATACGACGGAGACGTATCAGCAGCTCGCCTCCAAGCTGCAGCTCGTCAGGCGGTGGCTGCTGCATCTCAGTACAACCCCACCTACAACTTTGGATATCCACCAGGCCAGCCGTGGCCCTAGACCAACTTAGGCCAAAAGCCTAAGCTTGGGGGAGTACATATTTCTCACCGACATTACATTCATGTTCACACACTCATTCCAGTTGTCGGTGCTCGTACTTTTTCATTGTATAATCCATGCTAGTTTATTTTCTTTTTAAGCTTTCTTTTTGTGTGTTTGAAAAAACTTAAGAAAAACCAAAAAAAATTAGTTGTAGTTTTTAGCTAGTTTATTTTCCATGCTTGTAATAGTAGTAATTAAAAAGAAAACCCAAAAAGATTGCTTGTTCTTCTTTTGCTTGTTGGGAGCTTTCCTGTGTAAATAGTTTTGTTTCTTTTCTTTTTGGGGGGTTGAGAGGAGAAGACCTCGATGAAAATGTTGAGTGGCTCTCATATGCATTATTGTTGATGTAACGAAGAGCCCATATTACCTTGTCTTCTCTTGTATATTGAATGCTTGCAGATTCCAGCTTAGTCCAATACACGTGCACTATTATTATTCTCCACACTATTTGGGTGTGCAAGTGAAAGGCAATAATGATGATATATGATGAACTGATTGAGATGAGAAAAGCTGGTATGAACTCGACCTCTCTTGTTTTTTTACATATGATTAGTTCATCGTTCCTCATTCAGCCTATTATGAATGAAACATGTTTGCAATGACAACTAGAGATTATAGTTGCTCATGCCATGCTTAATTAGCTAGGAGTTTATAATGGTTTACCTTGCGTGCCAACATGCTATTCAAATGGTTGTGACGTGGTATGATAGGGTGGTATCCTCCTTTGAACGATTCGAGTGGCTCAACTTGGCACATGTTCATGCATGTAGTTGAAACAAAATCAACATAGCCTCCATGATATTTATGTTCATGGTGAATTATATCCTACTCATGCTTGCATTCGGTGTTGATTAAATTTAATGCATGTTCATGACTGTTGTCGCTCTCTAGCTGGTCGCTTCCTAGTCTCTTTCCAGCCTTCACTTGTACTAAGCGGGAATAATTCTTGTGCATCCACTTCCATAAACCCCAAAAGTTATTCCATATGAGTCCACCATACCTTCCTATGTGCGGTATATACCTACCATTCCAAGTAAATTTGTATGTGCCAAACTCTAAACCTTCAAATGAAATCATGTTTTGTATGCTCAAATAGCTCATGTATCAACTAGGGTTGTCTATATCTTCCATGCTAGGTGGGTTATTCTCACGAGGAGTGGACTCCAGTCCTCATTCACGAGAAAATAGTTGGTAACCGGGATGCCCAGTCCCATGCTTAAATTAAAATAATTGCAAACAAAACTCCCCTAGGATTGTTGTTAGTTGGAGGCACCCGTTGTTTCAGACAAGCCATGGATTGATGTTTGTTGGTGGTGGGGGAGTATAAACTTTACCATTCTATTTGGGAACCGCCTATAATGTGTGTAGCATGGAAGATATCGAGATCTCTTGGTTGTTATGTTAACAATGAAAGTATGCCACTCAAAATATTATTTATCTCTATTTCAAAAATCGAGTTCTGGCACCTCTACAAATCCCTGCTTCCCTCTGCGAAGGGCCTATCTATTTACTTTTATGTTGAGTCATCATCCTCTTATTAAAAAGCACCAGTTGGAGAGCACCTTTGTCATTTGCATGCATTACTATAATCTTACATTGAGTATGACTGTGACTGGATCTCTTTTACCATGAATTACAATGTTTAGTCAGTCCTTGAATGTCAGAGGTGCTCTACATTTATGTTTTATGGTCTCAGAAAGGGCTAGCGAGATACCATCTTGTTATATCATATTATGATTGTTTTGAGAAAGTATTGTCATCCGAGATTTACTATTATTGCTCGCTAGCTAATTATGCCATTGATATGAGTAAACATGAGACCTAGTGTTATTGTGATTATGGTTTGATCATAATCTTTGCTAAAAACTTGAATGTTAGCTTTACATATTTACAACAACAACATCAAATAGAGTTTGTAAAAGTTTTTCTTTATCACTTTCAGTTTGTCAACTGAATTGCTTGAGGACAAGCAAAGGTTTAAGCTTGGGGGAGTTGATACGTCTCCATAGTATCTACTTTCCAAACACTTTTGACCTTGTTTTGGACTCTAACTTGCATGATTTGAATGGAACTAACCCGGACTGACGCTTTTTCAGCAGAATTGCCATGGTGTTATTTTTGTGCAGAAATAAAAGTTCTCGGAATGACCTGAAACTTCACGAAGAATATTTTTAGAATTTATTAAAAATACTGGCAAAAGAATCAACACCAGGGGGCCCACACCCTGTCCACGAGGGTGGGGGCGCGCCCCCTGTCTCATGGGCCCCCTGAAGCTCCACCGACCTCAAATCCAACTCTATATATTCACGTTCGAGGAGAAAAAAAATCAGGGAGAAGGATTCATTGCGTTTTACGATACGGAGCCACTGTCAAGCCCTAATCTCTCTTGGGAGGGCTGATCTGAAGTCCGTTCGGGGCTCCGGAGAGGGGAATCCATCGCCATCGTCATCATCAACCTTCCTCCATCACCAATTTCATGATGCTCACCTCCTTGCATGAGTAATTCCATCATAGGCTTGTTGGACGGTGATGGGTTGGATGAGATTTATCATGTAATCGAGATAGTTTTGTTAGGGTTTGATCCCTAGTATCCATTATGTTCTGAGATTGATGTTTCTATGACTTTGCTATGCTTAATGCTTGTCACTAGGGCCCGAGTGCCATGATTTCAGATCTGAACCTATTATGTTTTCATGAATATATGTGAGTTCTTGATCCTATTTTGCAAGTCAATAGTCACCTACTGTGTGTTATGATCCGGTAACCCCGAAGTGACAATAATCGGGACCATTCCCGGTGATGACTGTAGTTTGAGGAGTTCATGTATTCACTAAGTGTTAATGCTTTGATCAGGTACTCTATTAAAAGGAGGCCTTAATATCCCTTAGTTTCTAATAGGACCCCGCTACCACGGGAGGGTAGGACAAAAGATGTCATGCAAGTTCTTTTCCATAAGCACGCATCACTATATTTGGAATACATGCCTACATTACATTAATGAACTGGAGCTAGTTCTGTGTCACCCTATGTTATAACTGTTGCATGAGGAATCACATCCGACATAATTATCCATCACTGATCCATTGCCTACGAGCTTTTCACATATTGATATTTGCTTAGTTACTTTTCCATTGCCACTGTTACAATCACTACAAAACCAATATTGTTACTTTTGTCATTGTTACCATTACTTCCATATTATTTTGCTACTAAATACTTTGCTGCAGATATTAAGTCTTTCAGGTGCGGTTGAATTGAAAACTCAACTATTAATACTTGAGAATATTCTTTGGCTCCCCTTGTGTCGAATCAATAAATTTGGGTTGAATACTCTACCATCGAAAACTGTTGCGATCCCCTATACTTGTGTGTTATCAACATCCGGTGCCTCCGGATTGATAGAGGTCACCGATGGAGTCGGCACTCCCCCCTCCTTTAAAGGGGGCTGCTCGCTCGACTCTGGAGCCATGTGGGTCTCCGAAGTTGTATTCGGCTAGGGGCCGGACTAATCCAGGCCCCCGTTGTCAGTTTCCATGGGGGTTGTGCCCCCCATGTTTTCGGCAGCCGAGGCATTACCCTATAATGCCGTTTCAGTGGCCTTCCGCACCTCTCCCTGGACTGGAGAGGTCCTTTGGTACAACACCTTGGTGTCATCCGCGACATGTGGCAGAGAGGCTCGCGGAGGCGTTTCACTCTCCATCATCTCCGGCGCCAACGAGTTCCCCGAAGACGATGATTGTTTGTGGAGATCACGGGCCGGATTGAAATACATAAATGATATGTTATCCTACAATTTGTAAAAGGCCAGATATATGTATAGTATCTTTGAATACTTACGATTCGGCCAAGGGCTTCGGCCTGAGGCGCCGCTCGGGGATGACTTCGGTGTCCGAATTCGAATCGTCCGAAAGGGAGATCTTCCCCTTCTTGGACACCTTCGCCTCTAGGTCCACGGACGCCGCCCTTTTCTTCTCCCCCCTCCCTTAAGGGGAGAATTGCTCTCCTCCTCCTCTTCATCTTCATCTCCCTTGTGGGAGGAGAGAGCACACGATGATGAACGCTGAAATGTGGAGAAAGGAATTCGGGCCTAGATCGTGAAAGTCTAGCCCGTAATAGAACATTATCCCGCGGACGAAAGGGTGAAGGGGAAACCCTAGTCCACGGAGAAAGTGGGGGATAAACACTACCCTCTCATTAGGCTCCGGAGTGGGGATGATCTGCTTTTTTGCAGGGAGCCGGTGAACGATTCCCGCGGCCAAGTACCCCGCTTATCGGAGTTCCTTGATGTTCCCTCTATGACGGAGGAAGCCATCCACTTGCCCTGTGTGCCAGAGCCGGACATGGCTGGAGTGTTCGGTGGGAACGGAAAAGATTGAATCTTGGGCGCTAGAGCTCGAGGGCGGATGGGCTGAGGAAGAAGAAGGCATGGGGTAGAAAGATGGATCCTTGTCCTCTTATAAAGGCAGTGAATATCAAGCGCCCTCCCACGGGCTTTAAAACTCTCCTATTCCCAAGGGGCCGTGCAAACGGCACGGTTGGATTACCCAAACCCATATTGAGGAGAATCCCGCAATAAGGGGACACGATCTCTGTTTTGACAAGACGTGTCAATAGAGGCCGCGCCTCGAGGCGCGGAGCGGGAGGCCACAAAATGGTTCGAAATAATGATAAGGCCAGAACATAACGTCTCGCTAAAAAAGCTATCAGTGGGCATGACTTGTTTTGTTTAAATATTTCACCCTTGTGGTTCAGGGTTGTAACTGATTATACAGAGCCGGATATTGTTCTTTCGTTCAACTACTTTGGAGTATTCAGAGGAGGAACCCGCCTTGCAATGTCGAAGACAATCTGCACGACGGACACATCGTCATTGAAGCCTGGTTCAGGGGCTACTAAGGGAGTCCTGGATTAGGGGGTTCCCGGGCGTCCGGGCTATGTGACATGGGCCGGACTGATGGTCCGTGAAGATACAAGATAGAAGGCCTTCCCCCGTGTCCGGATGGGACTCTCCTTTGCGTGGATGGCATGCTTGGCGTTCGGATATGAAGATTCCTTTCTCTGTAAACCAAATCTGTACAACCCTATGCCCCTCCAGTGTCTATATAAACCGGAGGGTTTAGTCCATAGAGGCAATCATAATCATATAGGCTAGACATCTAGGGTTTAGCCATTACGATCTCGAGGTAGATCAACTCTTGTAACCCCTATACTCATCAAAGTCAATCAAGCGAGAAGTAGGGTATTACCTCCATTAAGAGGTCCCAAACCTGGGTAAACATCATGTCCCTTGTCTCATGTTACCTTCGATCCTCAGACGCACAGTTCGGGACCCCCTACTCGAGATCGGCCGGTTTTGACACCGACACCGGCCCCCCTCTTTCCTTCTCCCCTTTTCCTCCTTCCCTCCTTCTCCTAGTTGGAATCGGAAGAGGGGCGAATCCTACTTGGACCGGGAGTCCAAGTAGCACTCCCCCCTTTGGCGCGCCCCCCTTGGGCTGGCCTCCTCTTCCCCCCTCCTTTATATACGTGGGAGGTGTTGGGGAACGTAGTTATTTAAAAAAAATCCTACGCACACGCAAGATCATGGTGATGCATAGCAACGAGAGGGAAGAGTGTCATCCACGTACCCTCGTAGATCGTAAGCGGAAGCGTTATGACAACGCGGTTGATGTAGTCGTACATCTTCACGATCGATCGATCGATCCTTAGTACCGAACGTACGGCACCTCCGCGATCTGCACACGTTCAGCTCGGTGACGTCCCGCGAACTCACGATCCAGTAGAGCTTCAAGGGAGAGTTTCGTCAGCACGATGGCGTGATGACGGTGATGATGATGCTACCGGAATAGGGCTTCGCCTAAGCACCGCCACGATATAACCGAGGTGGATTATGGTGGAGGGGGGCACCGCACATGGCTAAAAGATCAACTGATCAACTTGTGTATCCATGGGGTGCCCCCCTCCCCCATATATAAAGGAGTGGAGGAGGGGGAGGGCCGGCCCTCTCTATGGCGCGCCCTAGGGGAGTCCTACTCCCCTCGGGAGTAGGATTCCCCCCTTTCCTAGTAGAAGTAGGAGCCCTTCCAAGTAGGAGTAGGAGAGGAAGGAAGGAGGAGAGAGGGAGGAAGGAAAGGGGGGCCAGCCCCCCTCCCAATTTGGTTGGTCTTGGGGCGCGCCTCTCTCTTTTCCCTTCCCTCTCCTCTATTCTACTAAGGCACAATAAGGCCCATATACTCCCTGGGGGGTTCCGGTAACCTCCCGGTACTCCGGAAAAATGCCCGAACCACTCGGAACCATTCCGATGTCCAAATATACGCTTCCAATATATCGATATTTATGTCTCGACCATTTCGAGACTCCTCGGCATGTTCGTGATCAAATCCGAGACTCCGAACTACCTTCGGTACATCAAAACACATAAACTCATAATACCGATCGTCACCGAACGTTAAGCGTGCGGACCCGACGGGTTCGAGAACTATGTAGACATGACTGGGACTCATCTCCGGTCAATAACCAATAGCAAAACCTGGATGCTCATATTGGTTCCTACATATTCTACGAAGATCTTTATCGGTTAAACCGCATAACGGTATACGTTGTTCCCTTTGTCATCGAATCATTGGTATCTCAATACCTAGTTCAATCTCGTTACTGGCAAGTCTCTTTACTCGTTTCGTAATGCAACATCCCATAACTAACTTATTAGTCACATTGCTTGCAAGGCTTATAGTGATGTGCATTACCGAGAGGGCCCAGAGATACCTCTTCGACAATCGGAGTGACAAATCCTAATCTCGATCCATGCCAACTCAACAAACACCATCAGAGACACCTGTAGAGCACCTTTATAATCACCCAGTTACGTTGTGACGTTTGGTAGCACACAAAGTGTTCCTCCGGTATTCGGGAGTTGCATGATCTCATAGTCATAGGAACATGTATGGTTATGGAGAAAGCAAAGCAACAAACTAAACGATCATCGTGCTAAGCTAATGGATGGGTCAAGTCAATCACATCATTCTCTAATGATGTGATCCCGTTAATCAAATGACAACTCATGTCTATGGTTAGGAAACATAACCATCATTGATTCAATGAGCTAGTCAAGTAGAGGCAAACTAGTGACACTCTATTTGTCTATGTATTCACACATGTACTAAGTTTCCGGTTAATACAATTCTAGCATGAATGATAAACATTTATCATGATATAAGTAAATATAAATAACAACTTTATTATTGCCTCTAGGGCATATTTCCTTCAGTCTCCCACTTGCACTAGATTCAATAATCTAGATTACATTGTAATGATTCTAACACCCATGGAGTCTTGGTGCTGATCATGTTTTGCTCGTGAGAGAGGCTTAGTCAACGGGTCTGCAACATTCGGATCTGTATGTATCTTGCGAATCTCTATGTCTCCCTCCTTGACTTGGTCGCGGATGGAATTGAAGTGTCTCTTGATGTGCTTGGTTCTCTTGTGAAATCTGGATTCCTTTTCCAAGGCAATTGCACCAGTATTGTCACAAAAGATTTTCATTGGATCCGATGCACTAGGTATGACACCTAGATCGGATATGAACTCCTTCATCTAGACTCCTTCATTTGCTGTTTGCGAAGCAGCTATGTATTCCGCTTCACACGTTGATCCCGCCACGACGCTCTGCTTGGAACTGCACCAACTGACAGCTCCTCCATTTAATAAAAACACGTATCCGGTCTGTGACTTAGAGTCATCCGGATCAGTGTCAAAGCTTGCATCTACGTAACCGTTTACGACGAGCTCTTTGTCACCTCCATATACGAGAAACATATCCTTAGTCCTTTTCAGGTATTTCGGGATGTTCTTGACTGTTGTCCAATGATCCACTCCTGGATTACTTTGGTACCTCCCTGCTAAAGTTATAGCAAGGCACACATCAAGTCTGGTACACAACATTGCATACATGATAGAGCCTATGGCTGAAGCATAGGGAACACCTTTCATTTTCTCTCTATCTTGTGCAGTGTTCGGGCATTGAGTCTAACTCAACTTCACACCTTGTAATACAGGCAAGAACCCTTTCTTTGCCTGATCCATTTTGAACTTCTTCAAAACTTTATCAAGGAATGTGCTTTGTGAAAGTCCAATTAAGCGTCTTGATCTATCTCTATAGATCTTGATGCCCAATATATAAGCAGCTTCACCGAGGTCTTTCATTGAAAAATTCTTATTCAAGTATCCTTTTATGCTATTCAGAAATTCAGTATCATTTCTGATTAACAATATGTCATCTACATATAATATCAGAAATGCTACGGAGCTCCCACTCACTTTCTTGTAAATACAGGCTTCTCCAAAAGTCTATATAAAACCATATGCTTTGATCACATTATCAAAGCGTATATTCCAACTCCGAGAGGCTTGCACCAGTCCATAAATGGATCGTTGGAGCTTGCACACTTTGTTAGCACCTTTTGGATCGACAAAACCTTCTGGTTGCATCATATACAACTCTTCTTTAAGATATCCATTAAGGAGTGCAGTTTTGACATCCATTTGCCAAATTTCATAATCATAAAATGCGGCAATTGCTAACATGATTCGGATGGACTTAAGCATCGCTATGGGTGAGAAGGTCTCATCGTAGTCAACTCCTTGAACTTGTCGAAAACCTTTCGCAACAAGTCGAGCTTTGTAGATAGTAACATTACCGTCAGTGTCAATCTTCTTCTTGAAGATCCATTTATTATCTATGGCCTACCGATCATCGGGCAAGTCAACCAAAGTCCACACTTTGTTCTCATACATGGATCCCATCTCAGATTTCATGGCTTCAAGCCATTTTGCGGAATCTGGGCTCATCATCGCTTCCTCATAGTTCGTAGGTTCGTCATGGTCAAGTAACATGACTTCCAGAACAGGATTACCGTACCACTCTGGTTCAGATCTTACTCTGGTTGACCTACGAGGTTCGGTAGTAACTTGATCAGAAGCTTCATGATCATCGTCGTTAGCTTCCTCACTTACTGGTGTAGGAACCACTGGAACTGATTTCAGTGATGAACTACTTTCCAATAAGGGAGAAGGTACAATTACCTCGTCAAGTTCTACTTTCCTCCCACTCACTTCTTTCGAGAGAAACTCCTTCTCTAGAAAGGTCCATTCTTAGCAACGAATATCTTGCCTTCATATCTGTGATAGAAGGTGTACCCAACAGTTTCCTTTGGGTATCCTATGAAGACACATTTCTCCGATTTGGGTTCGAGCTTATCAGGTTGAAGCTTTTTCACATAAGCATCGCAGCCCCAAACTTTAAGAAACGACAATTTGGGTTTCTTGCCAAACCATAGTTTATAAGGTGTCGTCTCAATGGATTTAGATGGTGCCCTATTTAACGTGAGTGTAGCTGTTTCTAAAGCGTAACCCCAAAACGATAGCGGTAAATCAGTGAGAGACATCATAGATCGCACCATATCCAGTAAAGTACGATTACGACGTTCGGACACACCATTACGCTATGGTGTTCCAGGTGGCGTGAGTTGCGAAACTATTCCGCATTGTTTCAAATGAATTCCAAACTCATAACTCGAATATTTGCCTCCACGATCAGATCGTAGAAACTTGATTTTCTTGTTACGATGATTTTCCACTTCACACTGAAATTCTTTGAACTTTTCAAATGTCTCATACTTATGTTTCATTAAGTAGATATACCCATATCTGCTCAAATCATCTGTGAAGGTGGGAAAATAATGATATCCGCCGCGAGCCTCAATATTCATCGGACCACGTACATTAGTATGTATGATTTCCAACAAATCTGTTGCTCGCTTCATTGTTCCGAAGAACAGTGTTTTAGTCATCTTGCCCATGAGGCATGGTTCGCAAGTACCAAGTGATTCATAATCAAGTGATTCCATAAGTCCATCAGAATGGAGTTTCTTCATGCGCTTTACACGAATATGACATAAACGGCAGTGCCACAAATAAGTTGCACTATCATTATCAACTCTGCATCTTTTGGATTCAATACTATGAACATGTGTATCACTACTATCAAGATTTAGTAAGAATAGACCACTCATCACGGGTGCATGACCATAAAAGATATTACTCATATAAATAGAACAACCATTATTCTCTGATTTAAATGAATAACCGTCTCGCATCAAACAAGATCCAGATATAATGTTCATGCTGAACGTTGGCACCAAATAACAATTATTTAGGTCTAAAACTAATCCCGAAGGTAGATGTAGAGGTAGCGTGCCGATGGCGATCACATCGACTTCGGAACCATTTCCCACGTGCATCGTCCCCTCGTCCTTAGCCAATCTTCGCTTAATCTGTAGCCCTTGTTTCGAGTTGCAAATGTTAGCAACTGAACCAGTATCAAATACACAGGCACTACTGCGAGCATTAGTAAGGTACACATCAATAACATGTATATCAAATATACCTTTCACTTTGCCATCCTTCTTCTCTGCCAAATACGTGGGGCAGTTCCGCTTCCAGTGACTAGTTCCTTTGTAGTAGAAGCACTCAGTCTCAGGCTTAGGTCTAGACTTGGGTTTCTTTACTTGAGCAGCAACTGGCTTGATGTTCTTCTTGAAGTCCCCCTTCTTCCCTTTACCCTTTTTTCTTGAAACTGGTGGTCTTGTTGACCATCAACACTTGATGCTCTTTCTTGATTTCTACCTCCGTAGCCTTTAGCATTGCGAAGAGCTCGGGAATTGTCTTATCCATCACTTGCATATTATAGTTCATCACGAAGCTCTTGTAGCTTGGTGGCAATGATTGAAGAACTCTGTCAATGACACTATCATCAGGAAGATTAACTCCCAGTTGAATCAAGTGGTTGTGGTACCCAGACATTCTGAGTATATGTTCACTGACAGAACTATTCTCCTCCATCTTGCAGCTGTAGAACTTATTGGAGACTTCATATCTCTCAATCTGAGCATTTGCTTGAAATATTAACTTCAACTCCTGGAACATCTCATATGCTCCATGACGTTCAAAACATCGTTGAAGTCCCGGTTCTAAGCCGTAAAGCATGGCACACTGAACTATCGAGTAGTCATCAGTTTGCGTTGCCAGGTGTTCATAACATCTTGCCTTGCTCCTGCAGCAGGTTTGTCACCTAGCGGTGCTTCTAGGACGTAATTCTTCTGTGCAGCAATGAGGATAATCCTCAAGTTACGGACCCTGTCCGTGTAATTGCTACCATCATCTTTCAACTTAGCTTTCTCTAGGAACGCATTAAAATTCAACGAAACAACAACATGGGCCATCTATCTACAACAACATAGACATGCAAAATACTATCGACTACTAAGTTCATGATAAATTAAAGTTCAATTAATCAAATTACTTAAGAACTCCCACTTAGATAGACATCTCTCTAATCATCTAAGTGATCACGTGATCCATATCAACTAAACCATGTCCGATCATCACGTGAGATGGAGTAGTTTTCAATGGTGAACATCACTATGTTGACCATATCTACTATATGATTCATGCTTGACCTTTCGGTCTCCAGTGTTCCAAGGCCATATCTGCATATGCTAGGCTCGTCAAGTTTAACCCGAGTATTCCGCGTGTGCAAAACTGGCTTGCACCCGTTGTATGTGAACGTAGAGCTTATCACACCCGATCATCACGTGGTATCTCGGCACGACGAATTGTAGCAACGGTGCATACTCAGGAAGAACACTTATAACTTGAAATTAGTGAGAGATCATCTTATAATGCTACCACCGAACTAAGCAAAATAAGATGCATAAAGGATAAACATCACATGCAATCAATATAAGTGATATGATATGGCCATCATCATCTTGTGCCTGTGATCTCCATCTCCAAAGCACCGTCATGATCACCATCGTCACCGGCTTGACACTTTGATCTCCATCGAAGCATCGTTGTCGTCACGCCAACTATTGCCTCCACGACTATCGCTACCACTTAGTGATAAAGTAAAGCAATTACATGGCGATTGAAATTTCATACAATAAAGCGACAACCATATGGCTCCTGCCAGTTGCCGATAACTGTGTTAAAAACATGATCATCTCATACAATAAAATTTAGCATCATGTCTTGACCATATCACATCACAACATGCCCTGCAAAAACAAGTTAGATGTCCTCTACTTTGTTGTTGCAAGTTTTACGTGGCTGCTACGGGCTGAGCAAGAACCGTTCTTTCCTACGCATCAAAAACCACAACGCGGTATAGTGATTGCTTTTTGATCTTCAGGAAGAACCCTGTTCATTGAATCTGATTCAACTAAAGCTGGAGAAACAAACACCCACTAGCCACCTGTGTGTGCAGCACGTCGGTAGAACCAGTCTCGCGTAAGTGTACGCATAATGTCGGTCTAAGCCACTTCATCCAACAATACCGTTGAATCAAGAATCAACTAGTGATGGAAAGCAATATGTATATACCCACGCCCACAACTCCTATGTGTTCTACTCGTGCATATAACATCCTCGGATGCCACTGTTGGGGAACGTAGTCATTTTAAAAAAATTCCTACGCACACGCAAGATCATGGTGATGCATAGCAACGAGAGGGAGGAGTGTCGTCCACATACCCTCGTAGACCGTAAGCGGAAGCGTTATGACAACGCGGTTGATGTAGTCGTATGTCTTCATGATCGACCGATCCCTAGTACTGAACATACGGCACCTCCGCGATCTACACACGTTCTGCTCGGTAACGTCCCGCGAACTTACGATCCAGTAGTGCTTCGAGGGAGAGTTTCATCAGCACGACGGCGTGATGACGATATAACCGAGGTGGATTATGGTGGAGGGGCGCACCGCACACAGCTAAAAGACCAACTGATCAACTTGTGTATCCATGGGGTGCCCCCTCCCCCGTATATAAAGGAGTGGAGGATGGGGAGGGCCGACCCTCTCTATGGCGCGAGTAGGATTCCCCCCTTTCCTAGTAGAAGTAGGAGCCCTTCCAAGTAGGAGTAGGAGAGGAAGGAAAGGGGGGTCGGCCCCCCTCCCAATTCAGATTGGGCTTGGGGGGGCGCCTCCCTATTTTCCCTTCCCTCTCCTATATTCCACTAAGGCCCAATAAGGCCCATATACTCCCCGGGGGGTTCCGGTAACCTCCCGGTACCCCAGAAAAATGCCCGAACCACTCGGAACCATTCCGATGTCCAAATATAGGCTTACAATATATCGATCTTTATTTCTCGACCATTTCAAGACTCCTCGTCATGTCCGTGATCAAATCCGGGACTCTGAATTACCTTTGGTACATCAAAACACATAAACACATAATACCGATCGTCACCGAACGTTAAGCGTGCGGACCCTGCGGGTTCAAGAACTATGTAGACATGATCGAGACTCATCTCCGGTCAATAACCAATAGCGGAACCTAGATGCTCATATTGGTTCCTACATGTTTTACGAAGATCTTTATCGGTCAAACCGCATAACGGTATACGTTGTTCCTTTGTCATCGGTATGTTACTTGCCCGAGATTCGATCGTCGGTATCTTAATACCTAGTTCAATCTCGTTACCAGCAAGTCTCTTTACTTGTTCCGTAATGCAACATCCCGTAACTAACTTATTGGTCACACTGCTTGCAAGGCTTATAGTGATGTGCATTACCGAGAGGGCCCAGAGCTACCTCTCCAACAATCGGAGTGACAAATCCTAATCTCGATCCATGCCAACTCAACAAACACCATCGGAGACACCTGTAGAGCACCTTTATAATCACCCAGTTACGTTGTGACATTTGGTAGCACACAAAGTGTTCCTCCGGTATTCGGGAGTTGCATGATCTCATAGTCATAGGAACATGTATAGTTATGGAGAAAGCAAAAGCAACAAACTAAACGATCATCGTGCTAAGCTAATGGATGGGTCAGGTCAATCACATTATTCTCTAATGACGTGATCCTGTTAATCAAATGACAACTCATGTCTATGGTTAGGAAACATAACCATCATTGATTCAACGAGCTAGTCAAGTAGAGGCAAACTAGTGACACTCTGTTTGTCTATGTATTCACACATGTACTAAGTTTCCGGTTAATACAATGGTAGCATGAATAATAAACATTTATCATGATATAAGGAAATATAAATAACAACTTTATTATTGCCTCTAGGGCATATTTCCTTCAGGAGGGGGCACCCCAAAGGCACACCAAGTCTTCTCTTAGCCGTGTGTAGTGCCCCCTTCCACAGTTACACACCTCAGTCATATCGTTGTAGTGCTTAGGCGAAGCCCTGCGCCGATAAATTCATCATCACCTTTGCCACGTTGTTGTGCTGACGGATCTCTCCCTCGTCCTCAACTGGATCAAGAGCTCAAGGGACGTCATCATGCTGAACATGTGCTGAACACGGAGGTGTCGTACGTTCGGTGCTAGGATCGGTTGAACCGCAAAGACGTTCGACTACATCAACTGCGTTACTAAATGATTCCGCTTTCGGTCTACGAGGGTACATGGACACACTCTCCCCACTCATTGCTATGCATCTCCTAGATAGATCTTGCGTGATTGTAGGAAAATTTGGAAATACTGCGTTCCCCAACAGCTGCCATGTCAGCAACAGCTGGGCCCATTTGTCAGAATCTTTGATCGGTCAAACCCGTGAACCGATTATCGTTACAAAAAGGATCTTAGGTGACAAATTGGCCAGTCATTGGTGAAAGTTTGGCTCGTCACCGAAAATGACGATGGTCACATGGTGTTGGTGAGTGGTTGTCGTGCACATCTTTGTCAGAAGTGAAGGAAATATGCCCTATAGGCAATAATAAAGTTGTTATTTTATATTTCCTTATATCATGATAAATGTTTATTATTCATTCTAGAATTGCATTAACCGGAAACTTGATACATGTGCTGATACATAGACAAAACACCGTGTCCCTAGTGAGCCTCTACTAGACTAGCTCGTTAATCAAAGATGGTTAAGTTTCCTAACCATAGACATGTGTTGTCCTTTGATGAACGAGATCACATCATTAGGAGAATGATGTGATGGATATGACCCATCCGTTAGCTTATCATATTGATCGTTAAGTTTTATTGCTATTGCTTTCTTCATGTCATATACATATTCCTTTGACTATGAGATTATGCAACTCCTAGATATCGGAGGAATACCTTGTGTGCTATCAAATGTCACAACGTAACTGGGTGATTATAAATATGCTCTACGGGTATCTCCGAAGGTGTTTGTTGGGTTGGCATAGATCAAGATTAGGATGTGTCACTCTGAGTATCGGAGAGGTATGTCTGGGCCCTCTCAGTAATACACATCATAAGAAGCCTTGCAAGCAATGTGACTAATGAGTTAGTTGCGGGATGATGTATTACAAAATGAGTAAAGAGACTTGCCGGTAACGAGATTGAACTAGGTATGAAGATACCGAGATCGAATATCGGGCAAGTAACATACCGATGACAAAGGGAATAACGTATGTTGTCATAATAGTTCGACCGATAAAGATCTTCATAGAATATGTAGGAGCCAATATGAACATCCAGGTTCCGCTATCGTTTATTGACCGAAGAGGTGTCTCGGTTATGTCTACATAGTTCTCGAACCCGTAGGGTCCACACGCTTAACATTCGATGACAATTTTGTATTATATGAATTATGTGATTTGGTGATCGAATGTTGTTCAGAGTCCCGGATGAGATTACGAACATGACGAGGAATATCGAAATGGTTGAGAGGTAAAGATTGATATATAGGACGATAGTATTCGGACACCGAAAGTGTTCCGAAGTATATCGGGTACATATCGGGTTACCGGAAGAGGTTTCGGGCAACCCCGGCAAAGATATGGGCCTTATGGGCCAAGAGAGGGACAGACCAGCCCACAAGGGGCTGGCATGCCCCCATATAGGCCAAAATAGGAGTAGAAGGAAAGAGGGGGAGGGAGAAAGAAACGGGAGGATTCGGCCTCCCCCTCTCTTTCCTTTCCCCTCCGGTTAATAAGGAAGGGGGGCGAATTGGGGAGGACCCCAAGTAGGATTCGTCCTACTTGGGGGGGCCCCTTGGCTGCCTCTCCTCCTCTCCAACCTATATATATTTGGGGTGGTGATGCTAGAACACACACCAAGAATTGTTAGCCGTGTGTGGCGCCCCTCTCCACAGTTTACGCCTCCGGTCATATCTTCGTAGTGCTTAGGCGAAGCCCTACGCGGATTACTTCACCATCACCGTCACCACGCTGTCATGCTGACAAAACTCATCTACTTCCTTGGCACTCTGTTGGATCAAGAGTTCGAGGGACGTCATTGAGCTGAACGTGTGCAGAACTCGGAGGTGTCGTACAACATTTGGTACTTTATCGGTCGGAACGAGAAGAAGTTTGACTACATCAACCGCGTTGTCAAACGCTTCCGCTTTCGGTCTACGAGGGTACGTGAACACACTCTCCCCCTCTTGTTGCTATGCATCTTCTAGATAGATCTTGCGTGAGCGTAGGAAATTTATTTTTGTTGAAATTGCATGCTACGTTCCCCAACAAGAAGATGGGGAAAGCCGATAAGGTGTGGTTGTTATTGACATTGGTGTGTGGGCCTGAGCAGCAGCCAAGGGAAATAATGAAAGCAACAAATCCATGCCACCAAAGCAACCACAACTAAACCTTGACCTAAGGACACATAAAGCAGCAACGAATGAACACCCCCAAAGAAATCAACTGGCACCGAACAGCGAGACCGTCACATGACAGACATTAGACGATCCACCAGTCTAAACAAACACATGCATAAACCAGCTAGCCCGAGAGAACCGATCCCTTAACTCGGTGACCCCGTTACTTAATCAGATTGCCCCCACCATGCGAAACAAAATTGATCACACACCCCATGCCCCACTAGCGACACCCATAGCAGGTACCCCACGGCACATCTAGCATGCCAAAGCGACATGCAAGAGTAATCGATCGCGTAGTGACTTAACTCAGAGGAAAATAACCCCTCACACTCATGGGAGAGACTATAATCGAAGTAAAAACAAATATGTTCACCAGCCTAATTTGGTGGCTAAGATAGCTATCTAGGATCTAATGGATAATGAAGCTCGCAGAGGAGTGATCCGAGGAGGCGCCTAGTAAACACTGCATAAACTTGGAGGGGATTTGGCATATGCATGTGCCACTCTTTTCAATATGGGCTTGGGCTAAATAGAAGAAAAATGCATTAAAATGTTTGACACTAAATTAATATTATTATTTTTGGCGGACACGGTACGAGGGATTATGTATGATGGTTAGTGATGGGTGGACAGTTGTCATGGATGAGTCGACGTGGCTGCGTCAGCTAGGCAGGCACACGTGTGTGCGACAGAGTTTTTGTTAACACGTACAACAGGTTGTTTGGATATTGCCCTAAACATTGTCGTGTTGACCTCTGTGCCTCGCATGTAATTCTATCTTTCTATGTCTTGTAGAGATAGTGCGCAAGTATCTAGGTACACATGCGGAAATTCGTTGGTGCTCTCGAGCGCGCTCTCCTGCCCGCGAAAATATTTTTTGAAATGTCAAAAAAAATCCAACAAAAAGTCTATGTATTCTTTGCCACATCCAAATGCTACATACAAATTTATAGGCAAAAAGATTAAACATTTTGGTCTGTGAATAAACCCCAAAAAAACACCAAATGTTATTCCAAAATGTCACCTTAAATTTGCTTTTTTCACCGGCGAAACAACGCTGCTTCGTTTCACATGAAAATTTTTAAGAATGCTTGCGACACTAACATGAACATCTACTAAAAAGTTTCAGATTTTTTTAAAAACATTTACTATGTATTTTTTTGTTTACTATTCACGCAAGAGCGCCCGCTTCCGGAAGCCGAAACGCCATTCTCGGTACACATGGGCTTAGAGAGGCCTTAGGTAGTTCTGGTACACTATGTGATGTGTAACTTTATGATTTAGACTGTGTGGGTACTTTGGTTTTTGGTAATTGAGTGAGTAGTTACCGGCATGGCTGCTGACATGGAGCCCGGCGGAGAGTCCCCCTATTTTGCGCTAGTTTTCATGCAAACACCTCAAGCGGTCTTACATGGGTTGGTTGTGGGCACTATCATTCAGACTGTAAATTTTTTATATTTCAAATTCTTTTGTTTAAGAAGGTTTCCAAAATGTTGTCAAAATTTAGTTTTAAGAAAGGAAAAACTATGTTGAGGAAAATAATATATTATTTGTGTACGTTGATAAAAAATGTTCATGTAAATAAAAATAAATTTTTTGTAACAAAGTCAAGAAATATTT
This sequence comes from Triticum aestivum, assembly GCF_018294505.1. Classification (NCBI taxonomy): domain Eukaryota; kingdom Viridiplantae; phylum Streptophyta; class Magnoliopsida; order Poales; family Poaceae; genus Triticum; species Triticum aestivum. Next base: position 495,231,073 of record NC_057797.1, read on the forward strand.
ATATACTGAAAAATATATTTTTGTCTTAAAAGTTGACGTATTTTTTTATAAAAAGCATACATTTTCAATAGTGCTGCTTCCGTCTGGGTTTATTAGTCTCGATCGTATTTTGGATTAAAGTTTGACCACATATTTGACTAGAAACTTTTAATGCATATCACCAAAAATTATATTTTTGGATTCATATTTGAGTGTAGTTTTCACTGATATTTTTTTCTATGCATAACTTATATTTTATTAGTTAAAATGATGATAAATAAGAGAGGGACTAGTAAATCAGGACGGATGTAGTAGCACATATGTGTGTAAATATATATCTCATCTACCCTGGGAAATGTATAAAATAAATAAATAACAAAACACAGATCAAGAGAAAGTAAAAAGCCAAAACTTCTGATAAAATGAAAGAAGGTAAATAATAAAAGGAAGAAAAATTGAAAAGTGAAAACAATGGAAGTGAAAAAAAAATCTGGCAATGCAACCCTACAAGGCAGGGAGCCAAGAGCAGCAAATGGCCTCACCGAACTCGTAGCTAGCCCCATATAAACTATGTAGGGATGCCCAGTAATTGCCGTGTGACCCAAACAGCCATTTGCGCGCTCACCAAGAACCTTTTTTTTATGATCTGCTTTATCTGTTTTGAATTATAAGATGTTCTAATTCCGAAATAATTGTCGCTGGCGAATTCTAGTGCAAGTTCAGGCACGTTACGAAATTAACGTAGTTTCCCTTTTTACCCCCGCGTCACCCACAACGCTCACTCCACTCACCCTCTCTTCTTCCTGTCACCCTCGCTCTCGTCGCCCTCTCTTCTCCCCACCACCTCGCCGGTCACCACCTCGCCCACCTCGCCAGCCACCATCTCTCCCCGTCGCCGCCATCCACTCGCACCCCGCTCCACTCACACCCCACATCCAGGGTCAAGCTTTGATGCACCTGCTCTGGATCTGGCGATGGAGGCGGTGGATGCGGGAGATGGGGACGAGGCCGTCGCGGTGGTGTGCCTGGACCACATCCTCAAGCACGCCGGTGGCGCCACGGAGGAGGCCGAGCGCATCCGCCGCTGCCACAACGCCGACGGCGCCATGGAGTACTGGCTCGAGCCGGATGAGCTCGCGGCCCTGCGCCGGGAGGTCGGCGCCGACCCGTACTGGGTGCCGCCAGGGTGGAAGCGCGGAGACCCCGTGTCCGCTGACGGCTACGCGCTCAACGTAAAGATGCAGGTGGAGGAGCTCAGCAAGGAGCTCGCCGGAGTAAAAAGGTCTCTTTTTCCCCCTTCTCCTGTCATCTTCTCTTGCTCTGCTTGCTTGCTTGGAGCAGTAGACCTTGTAGGCATTTGTGCAAGCAGTAGCACACAGATTTGTGCAAGATTGCTGCTCTTCCCTTCTCTTCTTGTTTTTGGAGCAAGCAACAGCAGGCGGATTTGTGCAAGTAGACTTCAACAAATAGATTGGAGCAGACAGGTTTAGCAGGCAAATTGTTTGGTGCTTGCTTGCTTTAGACAAACAGTTTTAGCACACATGCTTTGCATTGCAGACAAACAGGTTGTGCAAGAACACCCCAAAAGCAAGTAGACCTGCTTGCAGTAGCTCTTAGGTGAATTTTAGGTGAAGTATAGACCGGTTCAAATCCTTTTAAAATTTTGCAGTACTGCCTACTGATTGTGCTGAATTTTGAAGTGCAGACAAAGCAAGCAAAAATCAACTGAAGATTAACTGCAGTAGTTCTTGTAGTAGTCGGATTGAGTAGTTCTTGCAGTAGTCGGATTCAGTAGCCGGAGTACTTGCAGTAGTTCTTTCAACACCATCAGAACAGTAATCGCACCATCCAGCTCAACACATTCAGTCCAAATTGCAGAAGAGTACTGTAATTTAAGCGTAGGATCAACGAAAGAGTACTGTGATACACATGCCCAATTTTCTGTCTGGCATAATTATACACATGGGCAAGCCCAATTAATCAGCAACAATCATTTCAGTTAATTTTCAGTTAATTTTGGGCGTGTGCTGTACAAGGAATGGGCATGACCAAGTGATCAAATGGAAGATCAAGAAGTAAATATCACAGGTAATTTTCAGTAAGTCCCTAAAATGGAACAGACATAAATAGGCTACTTCTCTGTTCATGTCCAACTGAACTTTTCTGCAAGTTTGCATTTTTATGAATGTAACCACCAGTAGTTTTATTTATGCATCTCAAAAGAAATCTTGGATATGCAAATTGTGTCTGGCTTTCTGCTCCTTCTATTAATTTTTGACTACAACTGTCAGTGAATGTTAACCTCGGATTACAAGCAATTTATGCACCAATTCAGTTATATGCACTTACTCCTGTACTGATGTTCACATTTCATCCCACAAACTACTGTAATTTCAGTGAGAGTATTGTGTGTTTTCTCATGTTGTTCATCATGGAGTATTGTTCATACTACTGTTGTTCATCAAACTATTGTGTGTTTCCTCATCAAACAATTGTTCATACTACTCCTGTTCAATCAAGATGTTTCCAAAATTACAGGAAATTCACATTTATACTCCTTGAAATCTGTGAAGATTGATTGATTGAAGAGTACTTTGAAATCTGTGATCTGTTGAAGATTCATTACACAGTAGAGTAATTACACACAGTACTCTGAAATCTCATTAAGCCTTTCTTTGATTGAAATCCAGGAGCAGAAAGGAGCAGCGAGCAGCGGCGGCTGACCTCGAGCTCTCGATTGGAGTGGAGGGAGGCGGCCGACGAGGGATCTGCGGCCAGCGGGGAAGGATCCTGAGCTGCGGCGGAGCAGCCAGCCGATGGGGAAAGGCGGCCGCCGACGAGGGAGCTCCGGACCGCGGCGAGGCAGCTTCCGATCGCGGCGGGGAAGGGCGACCAAAGAGGGGATCTGGCTCTCGATTGGAGCAGCGCAGGCAACCTCCGGGGAAGGACGCCGGAGATGCGGACGGCGGAGGAGCCTGGCGAAGGGAAGGAGCGACGGAGAAAGACGACGACCCGAGCGATTTCAAAGCAGGGGCAGTTTTGTAATTTCACTAGTTTTCACCTGGTCGGAAAAGACACCCCAGCGACAATTATTTCGGAACGGAGGGAGTATTTGTTCACTTATTTCAGTAGGTATGTAGTTTATAGTATTAAAATATACAAAACATCTTATAATTTGAAACGGAGGGAGTATATGAGAGATTTATAACCGTGAGTGCACGCATGCAAAAGGACTGCACTAACACAGATCAATTAAGTAACACAATTATTCCTTGGCCTTGTCTCCGTTTTATCAAATAAAAAATACAAAATAGTTAAGTCTTTTCATCAATATATGTCGTTGCCTCCCTTTCGGTGCAGGAAGCATGACCCTATCCATTCGCACTCATTTTCTTAAAATAAAAGGGCACTATATGTTGTGGTGGTCTCACGAGCCCTATCTTCTCTGACCATGACATAACACTGCCCTTAAGCTTGTGTAAGGATGATGACTTGCTGATGCCATTTTGTTTACCGGCTAAACGGCATGGACTGTTGCCACAAATTTTCTAACATGAGCAAATACTCTTTCAGTCATTTTTTCTTTTGAACAAAAACTCGCAGAACAAACGTTCTAATACTCTTTCAGTCTCTATTCAGAAACCACAAAATTTCATTTTCTACCACAACTATATGTATCATATTTAGTCTGTCTTAGTTTACAAGAACATAATAGCTGCAAAATTTTATTACCGGGGAGGGGAGTGTTTTGTTCTCTGTGGGCAAGGGCAGTTCGACCCAGAGTGCAAAACCAACGTTTTGTTGGATGATAGGTACACCTGAGGCCCACAGGTAAAGAACTAAAAGGGGACGAATGCTCAATAGTGGCTTCCTTTTTGTTTTCTTGCATTATGCTTTGAATTGGTTCTTCGTTGCCTGATCGCTTTGGATCAGCTAAGATATACAAAAATGATGCCATATTGTTAAATATGGTATTTATTCCCTACCCCAAAATGGAAATTCCTATGGGATTTCTTTTTCCGACTTTGACTTGTAGCTTTCTTTCAATTTTTTAACCTAGGTTGCACCCCGAACTTGCTATTTTGGACAATTGCTGCCTTTTCAACATGTTTTAGCTGGTTCACTATGGGCCTATAGTCACCAAGTATTCGCACTAACGAGGAGCCGAGTAACCATCAATGGTAGAATAAGATGACATAGATTTAGCAGGAAAATTCACCACAGACGACCCCAATTTAGACCGGTCGTGATGATATTGTTCCTATGAGGGGCAGCTACTACTCATGGGTTGAATGTTACAAGAACACTTGTGTTGAATTGACCCAAATTGTATGTTACATTACAAGATGCTTTCCTCACAAGTCTATAGTTTATAACAAAGAGAAAGTTAATGTATGCATAATTTCTTAGACCATAAGAGTATCAAGTCACTTCATACTAGACGATGCACTTTGGGATCGTTCTAACGTAAAACGTAAGAGGGTGACCATAACGGGAACTTTCAGGTACACCGGAAATGCATGACAAGGGACTAGATACTCAAGACTAGAATTTGCTCCTTTGATGATGAAGAGATATTCTTAGGGTCCTCTGGGTGTAACAATATCCATCATTGTCTGGCCAGACACAACATGACTTGCTCGCGGAGATGCCAAAACATGGGAACGAGGAAAGAGAACAAAACCGGTAACGAGGAAACTGGCGTAGTGATCATGTGCTGATTCACGGGGATGCCGATATATCTCACCACGGGCTTTTGTAAATAATCAGGAAGCAAAAGTAATAGCATACGGTAGCTACAGGTTCACTAGATAATCATTTCTGTGGGTATAGGGGTCAATATGGATGCTCATCATTCTGTTGTTGATCATTGAACGGAAGGTGTTCCGGTCATGTCTATATTTCACTGAACCTACAGGGCCATGTTGAAAGAACATGCGGTGCCCCCATGTTTGGTTTTGGTAATTGATGGCAATCTCTATGGACTAATGGTTGCCTTGAGTTATATCTGAAGGTTTTGTCCATAGGCTTTTCTTGAAGTCCATGTGTTGGTTTCAAGGAGTTTATGAGTTGACCAAGGTGTTATTAAGGAATTATCCAAAGATTGGTCATGTGAGTGTTGAGCTTATTGCAAGCATGTCTTGAAGAATAAGATTGTGTGATCATTCATGTCCACCTTCAAGACATCATCCAAATGAAGAGAGTTGGAAAGATTCAACACACAAAGCGCACAAGATGTACCGAGGGATCAAGTGATCCCATGGTGTGGTAAGCATTGTCCATTACGCTTTGTGTGCTAACCCATGGTCTTCGTGAGAGTTCTTTGTGGGGTTAGGTTAGGTGTGCAAGTTCAAGTGATGTATCACGAAGAGATCAAGTGCTTGAAGCTTGCCGTCCATTGTGGTGACAATGGACTTGTGAAGATGAGCGGAAGAGTGGCTCATCCATAGTGGAGTATGGGGGAGCAATCATCTAGTCTCCATCGACCCAACGCAATCAAGAAAGGTGGTCCATCTTGCGGAGGACAAGATCGTCATCATCTATCTCAAGTGGATCATGTGCAAGGCAAAGGTTTGCCCTTGATAGGTTTTCTATTTTACTGGTCTCATGGTGGTAGTTGGGAGACCGGGTTATAGGATCGATAGCCGTACTATCAAGGGGGGCTCTCAAGTTGGTAGCTTGATCGTATCGTTACTAGAGAGTTCAAACCATTGCATCCTTGCATCATGTTTCTTGGTTCTTGTTTGGTTATCTTTGTGAGTCTTAGAGCTTATGGTCATCTTGATGACAAGCTTGAGTTCATCAAAAACGGAGTTTGCATGCGTCTTCTATGAAGTTTTCGGTGTTGGAGATTTTACCGATCTTATCTGAGGAAGGGTTCTCACCTTTTTCTTTTGGGCCTTTTCTCATTTGCTTATTATTGGTATTTCTATCAAGATTGTGTTAGCCCTTGTCGCTAGCTTTCCAACAAACTTGGTTTCGTCGAATTCGGAGTCCGAATGCAAAAGTTGTGGTAGTTTTGGTGTTCTGAAAAGGCTGCAGCGGTACTACCGCAGGTAGGAGCGGAAGTAATTTTTTAGTACCGCCCTTGGGAGCGGTACTACCGCTCTTGGGAGCGGTACTACCGCTTGGAGCAGTACTACCGCGGCTACTTCCGTGGCTACTTCCGCTCGGGACCAAAAACTCGTCATAAGTTCAGCGGTGGTAGGCACGGATGTAATTTTTTAGTACCGCTCGCAAGCAGTAGTACCGCTACCCTTAGCAGTAGTACCGCTACCCCTAGCGGTAGTACCGTGATGTCAAGCGGTACTACCGCTCGGTGCGGGCTGTGAGCATAACGGTTGGATTCGGGAGCTCCTATAAAAGGGGGTCTTCTTCCCCATTGAACCTAATCTTTTGAGCTCGTGTTCTTCCCCCATTGTTGACCTTCTTCGAGCTTGCTAACTCTCAATCCCTCCAATGATTCTTGCTAGTTCTTGAGGGAAAAGAGAGAGGAGATCTAGATCCACGTTTCCACCAATCACTTTCTCCTCTAAGTGAGGGGAACCCCTTGGATCTAGATCTTGGAGTTCTTCGTGTTCTTCTTTTGTTCTTCCTCTTATTTTCCTCCCTAGCATTAGTTGCTTTGGTGGGATTTGGGAGAGAAGGACTTGGGCACTCCGTGTGCCCTTGCCATTGCATTTGGTGCATCGATTTGAGTTCTCCACGGTGATACGTGGAAGTGAAGTTTGAGAAGCTTATTACTCTTGGGTGTTTGGGCACCCTAGAGCTTGTTCCTCTTGGGTGCCTTGGCGCCCTAGACGGTTGGTGGTGTTCGGAGCTCAATCATTGTGGTGCAAAGCTCCGGGCAAGCGTCGGGGTCTCCAATTAGGTTGTGGAGATCGCCCCGAGCAATTTGTCGGGTACCGGTGACCGCCCCCAAGGGTTGCCAAAGTGTACGGGTTCGGTGACCGCCCCCAAGGGTTGCCATTTGTACGGGTTCGGTGACCGCCCTCAAGGGTCCCTTAGTGGAATCACGGCATCTTGCATTGTGCGAGGGCGTGAGGAGATTACGGTGGCCCTAGTGGCTTCTTGGGGAGCATTGTGCCTCCACACCGCTCCAAACGGAGATTAGCATCCGCAAGGGTGTGAACTTCGGGATACATCATCGTCTCCGCGTGCCTCGGTTATCTCTTACCCGAGCCCCTTTACTTATGCACTTTACTTTGTGATAGCCATATTGTTCTTTGTCATATATCTTGCTATCACCTAAGTAGTTTTTCTTGCTTAGCATAAGTTGTTGGTGCACATAGGTGAGCCTAGTTGTTGTAGGTTTTGTGCTTGACAAATTAACCGCTAGGTTTATTCCGCATTTGTTCAAGACTCAACCGTAATTATTTTAAAGCGCCTATTCACCCCCCCCCCTCTAGGCGACATCCACGATCTTTCAATTGGTATCAGAGCCTCGTCTCTCTTTATTTGGCTTTACCGCCTAGAGAGTAAAGATGTCGACTAGGGGATTAGGATTCTCTGACACTCTTAGTTTCAATGGCACAAATTTTGATTTTTGGGTAATTCGCATGCTTAATCTCTTTAGGGTCATGGACCCAAATTTAGAGCGAATTGTAGATATGGGTTTTTCTCCTCCAAAGGATCCCCAAAGATTATCTTTAGAGGATGAGAAAAACTCTTATCTCAATGCTCAAGCTTCTAATGTGCTTTTCGATGCTTTGAGCAATGTAGTTATATTTGAACTCATGCCGTTCCGGGGTGCTCATGAGTTGTGGACAAAGCTTCAAGATAAATATGGTGTGTCCAAGATTTGTGGGGATGATTGTTCTCCCTCCACCTCCGGTCGTATAGTCTTCTCAACTTCTTCTACTTCACCTACATGTGGTTTTCCACAAGGTAATGATATGGTGAGTAGTGTTGGTCATTGCAATGGTGATAGTATGCTTATTGTGGATGATCCTCCATCACTATATTATTGCAATGCTCCTTCTTTGGGCTTTAACACTTCGAGCACTCCAAATGTTTCACATGCTTGTGTTGATAGTCCTTGTATATCATGTAGAAATTGCTTGACTAAATCGCATCATGATATGCTTGCTATGTCTTGTTGCCATGATAAAAATGCATCTATTTCCTCGAATTATTGTGCTAACAATGTAGAGGAAACCGAACGCTCCATGGAACAAGATGTGGTGTTTAATGGTGCCTCAAGGGATCCTACATCATCATCTATTGCTTTTTGCCTTATGGCTAAGGCATCAAAGGTATCTCCTACTTTGTACCCCAATATGTCTCTTGATGATGATGTTGATGCTAATGATGATGAGGATAATGATGAAGATAACGATAATGTTGCCTCCTTAAAAACTAAGGGGGAGATGATTTTTAAAGCTCTTCATAAAAATAAAATTGCTCGTTCCAACTTCATGGAAATTATGTCCATTGCCATTGAGGGAAAGAAATATATTGAGGAGTTGGAATCTCATCTCGAGGAGCATGAGGTCACCATTGAGAAAATGGAAGCTCATGGGCGTGATTACGCAAATGAGATCGCGGAGCTATCTCAAGCTCTTGAACATGAACAAACCACCTCCGAATCTCTTGAGGAGACTTTTGCTCTAGAATTATCTAGAGTGAGGGAATCTCATGATAGAGCTCTTGAGGTGGCCAACGATTTCAAAACTAAAAATGCTAAGCTTGAAGTTTCTCATGCTAGACTCCTTGAGGATTTTGAGCACCTCGAAAATGGCTCAAGGGTCATCAAGGGTGAGCTCATCAAACTCACCAAGTCTCATGCCCAACTTGAAGCTTCTTATTTAAAAGAGCTTGCCAAGTTGCCTTCTCCTCTTGTTGTTAATGATGATGCTTGTGCCACTAATTCTATTACTTGTGAAGCATCCATTTTGAAGGAGAATGTTGAGCTACGGGCTCAACTTGAGGTGCTATCTAGCAATTATGGGAAATTGGAAGAAAGTCATGAAAAGCTCTCAAGCTCTCATGATGATCTTCTAGTATCCCATAGTGTGCTAAAGATAGCTCATGAGGCCATGATTGCTAAGGTAACATCTAGTGAGCCTCATGTGGATACTAGCACTACTTCTAGTCAAAATAGTATATTGCCATGTGCTAGTCCTTGTAATTCATCTACTCACAATGTTGGTACATCTTGTGATGAATTGCTTTCCTTGCCTTGTTGCTCTAACGATGAAGCTTATACTTCCTCTAGTACTTGTGTTGAGACTAACCATGTAGAGGAAATCAAAGAGCTCAAGGCCCAAGTCACTTCTTTGAAGAAAGACTTGGAAAAGTGTCATGAAGGGAAATCCACACTCAACAATATCTTGAGTGTGCAAAAATCCCCCAATGACAAAGGTGGACTTGGATTCAACCCCAATAAGAAGAAGAAGTCCAAGATGAACAAAAAGAAGGGCCAAGAACAAGTCAAGAATTCGACCAAGATTGTTTGCTTCAAGTGCAAAGTAGAAGGGCATCATGTTAGATCTTGCCCATTGAAGAAGAAGGCCATTAGTGTCAAGCAACAAGGGAAGAGGGCACAAGTTCAATCTCATGCTCAACCTCAAGTTGAAGAAAGGACACTTCCCAAGAAGACTCAAGTTAATGCCTCTCTTGTTGAGAAATCAAGTGAGAAGAAAATGAAGAGTAGACGTTGCTACTTATGCCGTGAGAAAGGTCACCTCGCTTCTTCATGCACTAGTGGTAACTTATCCAACCCAATTATTATTGATGATATCTATGCTTTTGGGAAGGATAAGGTTGGCAATGTGTTTGCCAAGTTTGTTGGTACTCAAAGTGGTGTCAAGAAAAGAACCATTTGGGTTGCCAAGCCTATTGTGACTAACCTCTTAGGACCCAACTTGGTTGGGGACCAACAAGCTCAAACTTGATCAATAGGTGTTGTTGGAGGGCATTGGAGACTTGGCTACATTATGAAGAATTAAGGGGACTTCATCACTCTTATTGTCTCAAGCCAAGTCAATTGAATCATCAAGTTTATATCTTATATCCAATGTGCCTCCTTGCGGTAACTTGTACTTAAAATTGCTTACATTGAAAGTTACTTGCCCCCTTGCATGTTTTGGTTTTGTTCCTTGCATGTGTTTGTATATGTTGTGATTCCAACTTGCTTATCTTGAGCAATCAAGTATGTGTGTGTTGGTTTGCACACCATGTACGTGTGTGTCGTGCGTTGAGCCTTTATGCTTCTTGTTTGTATCCTAGTTGGCTCGTGTGAGAGATTAACGGAACATCCCATTTTGGGGGAGTGATGTGCTTTGTGCACCTCACAATCCTATAAATGTGTGTACATGAGGAATACCATCTAGTATTGATATTACAAGATTATCTAGTCACTAGGTGGTATATCTCTCATGAGAAATTCAAATTCTAAATAGTCCATTAATTATCTCTTGTTTGTTCCTCTTATTGCCTCTTGTTAAGTTCTTATTGGTATCACATTATGGGGGAGTAATATGCTAAGTGCATATTACAAGCCTAGAAAATGTGTACATTTGAGATATTGTCACCTAGAATTGATATTGTAGATTCTCTTGTTCCTAGGTGGCATGTTAGCTCTACAAGTTGCAATTTGCTTGTGTTTGTTGTGAAGATGATGTTGGATGTCCTTGTTATCTACCACCGGGAATTATTTCCAAATACTTCTTGTCTTTTGACAATTGGTAGTCACTTATGTGTGGTAGAATTTGTTGATCATCTTTACATTGGCTTATGTTTTACTTGCCTTTTCTCTTGCCAAGGTTTGTGTCAACTCCCGTTGTCTTCCATACCACTTGTGGATCTTGTTTATTTCTTGTTCTTGTCTAGTGTTTTCTAGATATAGTGAAAGCGGTGATCCCATCTTGTGCATTTTGTATTCAAATACAAATCCTATATAATGCACAACTCGTGGGGGGAGCTATTCTATTTTCTTCAGAACACTCTTCTTGTGATCCTTATCAAGTGTGTTTTGGTGGAAGGCGAGCCATTTCTTTTTGGTACTTTGTGCCATCATGAAACTTTGCTGAGAGCTTGGTTTGTTTGGAACCATCCTCTCTTTGGGAGTTTGACATCTTTTGTTTAGTGTGTATCAATGGATATCTCATTCCTTGATATATCTTTAATGATATCTTTCAAGTGATGATTTCTCCATTTGGTATCCTTTTCACTTGGCATTTCTTTGTCTTTTGGTTTCGGGTTTTGTAAGTCTTGAGCATGCATGTTTACTTCATGTATTTCATTTGGCATGCTTTCTTTCTTTGACTCAATATATAGGGAAAACTGCACCTAGTCTCAATTTGGATGAGATGTGCATGAAATTCATTTTCATATCTATATGCACATATTTTTGTGGAGTTTGTCCTATGTATTGGTGTTTCTAACTATTTGGTCCCGATGAGTTTGGGTACCGTTTAGTTTGTGTTGTTCTTCTAGGAACATTTGGAGATGCATTGGATGCTTGGCTCACTCACAAGGAAGGTGTTGTCACCATGTGCATATCAGAGTCAAGTTAGGATGATCAATGAACTACTATCTACCTTCAATTGGTATCTACTACATCCTTCCAATGATATCCCGGTAACAAGTATCTATTCATGCTTTCCCTTCTTGTATTCAACCTTGTGTAGGTTGCATCTTGGCATGATATTCATTTCATATCTTGTGATACTTGTTTCCCTTCTCAAAGCATCCCAACGATGATCTCTTGTTGCTAGTTGTGATGTCTTTGATGTTCGTGCGGTAGGAATTCATTTATATACAATAAGACCATATCTAGCCATGTGCTATGCTTCCAGGCAAATATCTTATTGGTATATGTATGACTTCCTTTTGGATATCTTGTTCCTTCGTGCTGTAACTATTTCGGGTGTACATCCTTCTTTGTAGATATATATCATCATGATTTCGTCTACCTAGAACCCTATACACTTGAGAGAACTTACATCTCTAGTTGATATCCTTTCTTTCACGTCCACCTTGTCTTTCTTATGTTATTTCTTTGGTGGCGCCGTGAAAGCTTTTGCCTTGAGTGCGTGTCCTCTATTGTAGCTTCTTGATGCACTCTTGTGTGGTGAAGATTTTTTTTCCTCATGCTTGTCTTTACGAGGCTTTGCCATCTTGGTATCCCTCGTCTTGATGAGGCTTTCATCTTCTATCTTCACCACGGGTTGTCACAAGCACAGGTTCTTTATATGCGTATTAGTAAGCTTGTGAACCCATTTGCTAGTTGTGTGTGGGAATGATAGGCCTTGCACCGTGTGCCTCATTCTTTCAAGACTATGTTGATGCTTAATGCTCATCCTATTTTTAGTCTTCTCAAGTGCTTCGTCATGACTCACACACATCATTTTGGTTGAGCCTATTCTTAAGTTGCCTCTTTTACTTGTTGCTCAACCATGTGCTTGTTGCAAGCGCTAGGCTTTGTTTCCTATATGCTCACTTGCACTGGATGTAAGTTTCTATTGATTTTGGGGGAGCTATGATCCTATTTTGTGCACTTTGTATCCAAATACAAATATTCTTATGTGTGCACAAATCATGGGGAGCTTCTCTAGCTTATTTAGAACACTCCTTTGCTCATATCATAATATCCTTCATTCATGTGGCTCATAGGATCTTTGGTCTAGTTGGTTCAATTGATATCATTTGATTGCTTGCTTCAATTGGTATCTTTTGATTGCTCGATTGCTTGTTTCTCTCTTTGTTATGTCTTTGTGGCATATCACTCTTTTGCAATCTTTGGGCCTCAATATAGTTTGTCTTCCTCCAAGTATTTACCATTGGATATGTGTATTGCATTCCACTCTATTTTTGAGAGATACACAATTTATGGAGGAACACTCTTTATATTGGCCTTCTAAGCTTTTCACCCATTTTGGCAATCGATGCCAATGGGGGAGGAGTTTCAGAGAGTTTTGTGGAGAATTCTTCTGAGTTTTCTCCTTGCTTTGGTTTTGGTTCCTAAGCATTTGCATCCCATTCTCATGCATCATTGGTTATTGCATTGCATGGTGATGCATAACTCCTTGTATAAACTCTCTTGAAAGTGATTGTCATCAATTACCAAAATGGGGGAGATTGAAAGAACATGCGGTGCCCCCATGTTTGGTTTTGGTAATTGATGGCAATCTCTATGGACTAATGGTTGCCTTGAGTTATATCTGAAGGTTTTGTCCATAGGCTTTTCTTGAAGTCCATGTGTTGGTTTCAAGGAGTTTATGAGTTGACCAAGGTGTTATTAAGGAATTATCCAAAGATTGGTCATGTGAGTGTTGAGCTTATTGCAAGCATGTCTTGAAGAATAAGATTGTGTGATCATTCATGTCCACCTTCAAGACATCATCCAAATGAAGAGAGTTGGAAAGATTCAACACACAAAGCGCACAAGATGTACCGAGGGATCAAGTGATCCCATGGTGTGGTAAGCATTGTCCATTACGCTTTGTGTGCTAACCCATGGTCTTCGTGAGAGTTCTTTGTGGGGTTAGGTTAGGTGTGCAAGTTCAAGTGATGTATCACGAAGAGATCAAGTGCTTGAAGCTTGCCGTCCATTGTGGTGACAATGGACTTGTGAAGATGAGCGGAAGAGTGGCTCATCCATAGTGGAGTATGGGGGAGCAATCATCTAGTCTCCATCGACCCAACGCAATCAAGAAAGGTGGTCCATCTTGCGGAGGACAAGATCGTCATCATCTATCTCAAGTGGATCATGTGCAAGGCAAAGGTTTGCCCTTGATAGGTTTTCTATTTTACTGGTCTCATGGTGGTAGTTGGGAGACCGGGTTATAGGATCGATAGCCGTACTATCAAGGGGGGCTCTCAAGTTGGTAGCTTGATCGTATCGTTACTAGAGAGTTCAAACCATTGCATCCTTGCATCATGTTTCTTGGTTCTTGTTTGGTTATCTTTGTGAGTCTTAGAGCTTATGGTCATCTTGATGACAAGCTTGAGTTCATCAAAAACGGAGTTTGCATGCGTCTTCTATGAAGTTTTCGGTGTTGGAGATTTTACCGATCTTATCTGAGGAAGGGTTCTCACCTTTTTCTTTTGGGCCTTTTCTCATTTGCTTATTATTGGTATTTCTATCAAGATTGTGTTAGCCCTTGTCGCTAGCTTTCCAACAAACTTGGTTTCGTCGAATTCGGAGTCCGAATGCAAAAGTTGTGGTAGTTTTGGTGTTCTGAAAAGGCTGCAGCGGTACTACCGCAGGTAGGAGCGGAAGTAATTTTTTAGTACCGCCCTTGGGAGCGGTACTACCGCTCTTGGGAGCGGTACTACCGCTTGGAGCAGTACTACCGCGGCTACTTCCGTGGCTACTTCCGCTCGGGACCAAAAACTCGTCATAAGTTCAGCGGTGGTAGGCACGGATGTAATTTTTTAGTACCGCTCGCAAGCAGTAGTACCGCTACCCTTAGCAGTAGTACCGCTACCCCTAGCGGTAGTACCGTGATGTCAAGCGGTACTACCGCTCGGTGCGGGCTGTGAGCATAACGGTTGGATTCGGGAGCTCCTATAAAAGGGGGTCTTCTTCCCCATTGAACCTAATCTTTTGAGCTCGTGTTCTTCCCCCATTGTTGACCTTCTTCGAGCTTGCTAACTCTCAATCCCTCCAATGATTCTTGCTAGTTCTTGAGGGAAAAGAGAGAGGAGATCTAGATCCACGTTTCCACCAATCACTTTCTCCTCTAAGTGAGGGGAACCCCTTGGATCTAGATCTTGGAGTTCTTCGTGTTCTTCTTTTGTTCTTCCTCTTATTTTCCTCCCTAGCATTAGTTGCTTTGGTGGGATTTGGGAGAGAAGGACTTGGGCACTCCGTGTGCCCTTGCCATTGCATTTGGTGCATCGATTTGAGTTCTCCACGGTGATACGTGGAAGTGAAGTTTGAGAAGCTTATTACTCTTGGGTGTTTGGGCACCCTAGAGCTTGTTCCTCTTGGGTGCCTTGGCGCCCTAGACGGTTGGTGGTGTTCGGAGCTCAATCATTGTGGTGCAAAGCTCCGGGCAAGCGTCGGGGTCTCCAATTAGGTTGTGGAGATCGCCCCGAGCAATTTGTCGGGTACCGGTGACCGCCCCCAAGGGTTGCCAAAGTGTACGGGTTCGGTGACCGCCCCCAAGGGTTGCCATTTGTACGGGTTCGGTGACCGCCCTCAAGGGTCCCTTAGTGGAATCACGGCATCTTGCATTGTGCGAGGGCGTGAGGAGATTACGGTGGCCCTAGTGGCTTCTTGGGGAGCATTGTGCCTCCACACCGCTCCAAACGGAGATTAGCATCCGCAAGGGTGTGAACTTCGGGATACATCATCGTCTCCGCGTGCCTCGGTTATCTCTTACCCGAGCCCCTTTACTTATGCACTTTACTTTGTGATAGCCATATTGTTCTTTGTCATATATCTTGCTATCACCTAAGTAGTTTTTCTTGCTTAGCATAAGTTGTTGGTGCACATAGGTGAGCCTAGTTGTTGTAGGTTTTGTGCTTGACAAATTAACCGCTAGGTTTATTCCGCATTTGTTCAAGACTCAACCGTAATTATTTTAAAGCGCCTATTCACCCCCCCCCTCTAGGCGACATCCACGATCTTTCACATGTGCTTAAGGGTCTTCGATCTGTTGAGTGCTGGTTGATTTAGGAGCATAGGAGAATATCACTAGAAGAGTTCAAATATAATAGAAATCGTTTCGAGAGAGAACCGGAAGTGTTTTAGAGAAACAAAAGCGTTTCAGAGAAAACGGATAAAACTGGGAGGAGGAAATAGTGTTGGGAGGTAAATGATGATGTAGGAGGGCTTCGAATTTTTTTCCCGGGGCCACCTAGAATTAAGAGGCACCAGGGGGAAGCCCATACAGGAAAGGCCTAGGGGCAGCCGCATGGGCCTTTAAGGCCCAAGAAGGGGCGCCCCTAGCTTTGGCGCCCAAGCCTAGGTTGTTGTGGATAGGGTTTGAGGTGGGCCCCACCCCTTGGTGCACCGCCACAAGCGGGAGGAACCCCTCCTCCAAGTCACCCCTCCCTTGAACCTACATACTTGAGGGGGTGCACCTTCTTTTACACACAAATCATGCGCAAAGGCAGCCCCCTCTCTCTCTATAATTCTCCAAAAAATTGTCCATGTAGGATCGGAGTATATCGACCAGAGGGGAGGAGGAAATGGGAGATTTAAATTTTTTTCAAAATATTCAAATCTCTTAGCATAGCACAGCGAAAAAAATATAAACAGAAGGAGTAAAGCGAAGGTAAACTACTTGTCGGTATCAAATGCGGCAGATCTTGGGTAGGGGGCGAGCTATTAGATCAGATTGATGGGTAACAAGAGAAGAACACACAGGGGATTTACCCAGGTTCGGGGCCTCTCTATAGAGGTAAAACCCCATGTCCTGCTCTTGTTGGGAAACGTAGCATGCAATTTAAAAAAAATCCTACGCTCACACAAGATCTATCTAGGAGATGCATAGAAATGAGAGGGGGAGAGTGTGTCCATGTCCCCTCGTAGACTGAAAGCGGAAGCGTTTGACAACACGGTTGATGTAGTCAAACTTCTCGTTCCGACAGATCAAGCACCGAACGTACAACACCTCCGAGTTCTGCACACGTTTAGCTCGATGACGTCCCTCGAACTCTTGATCCAGCAAAGTGTCGAGGGAGAGTTCCATCAGCACGATAGCGTGGTGACGGTGATGGTGAAATGATCCGCGTAGGGCTTCGCCTAAGCACTACATGAATATGACCGAAGGCGTAAACTGTGAAGGGGACGCCGCACACGGCTAACAACTGTTGATGTGTGTTCTAGCGGTGCCCCACCACATATATAGGTTGGAAGGGAGGAGAGGCAGCCAAGGGGGTGCCCCAAGTAGGAGGAATCCTACTTGGGCGCCTCCAATTCGGCCTCCCCTTCCATATTCATCCGGAGGAGGAAGGAAGGAGGAGGGAGGAGGGAGGAGAGAAGGAAGGGGGAGGCCGAATTGCTCCCCTTTCTTTCTCTCTTCCCATCTTTCCTCCCCCCTTATTTTGTCCTACATGGGGCGCACCAGCCCCCTAGGGGCTGGTCTGTCCCCTTCTTGGCCCATTAGGCCCATGTAGTTGCCGGGGGATGCCCGGAACCCCTTCTGGTGACCCGATATGTACCCGGTACCCCCGGAACACTTCCGGTGTCCGAATATCATCGACCAATATATGAATCTTTACCTCTCGACCATTTCGAGACTCCTCGTCATGTCTGTGATCTCATCCGGGACTCCAAACAACATTCGGTCACCAAATCACATAACTCATATAATACAAAATCGTCATCGAACGTTAAGCGTGCGGACCTTACGGGTTCGAGAACTATGTAGACATGACCGAGACACCTCTTCGATCAATAACCAACAGCGGAACCTGGATGCTCATATTGGTTCCCACATATTCTACGAAGCTTTATCGGTCATACCTTAATGACAACATACGTTATTCCCTTTGTCATCGCTATGTTACTTGCTCGAGATTCAATCTTCGGTATCTTCATACCTAGTTCAATCCCGTTACCGGCAAGTCTCTTTACTCGTTCCGTAATACATCATCCTGTAACTAACTCATTAGTCACATTGATTGCAAGGTTTATCATGATGCGTATTACCGAGAGGGCCCAGAGATACCTCTCCGATACTTGAAGTGACAAATCCTAATCTCGATCTATGACAACCCAACAAACACCTTCGGAGATACCTGTAGAGCATCTTTATAATCACCCGGTTACGTTGTGACGTTTGACAGCACACAAGGTATTCCTTCGGTATCCGAGAGTTGCATAATCTTATAGTCAAATGAATATGTATATGACATGAAGAAAGCAATAGCAATAAAACTTAAAGATCATTATGCTAAGGTAATGAATGGGTCTTGTCCATCGCACCATTCTCCTAATGATGTGATCCCGTTCATCAAATTACAACACATGTCTATGGTTAGGAAACTTAACCATTTTTGATTAACGAGCTAGTCTAGTAGAGGCTTACTAGGGACACTGTGTTTTGTCTATGTATCCACACATGTATCAAGTTTCCGATTAATACAATTCTAGCATGAATAATAAACATTTATCATGATATAAGGAAATATAATATAAACATTGGACATGTTTTCCCATTTTGCTTAAGGTATATATATATAAGGAATATGGGTCGCGCTATTCGTCACCCTGGGTGAGGAATAGTTATTCTCATCCCCTCTTTATTTTGACATCAATGCACCGTATTTTTACGTTTCGTAAATTTTGTCTTATTTCATATATAAAAAGAGAACGTAAGAAAATATGTACTCACCGTAAAAAGATTATGTTACGTAAAATTACGAATGTAAAAATATAGTGTAAAACATACATAAAATGTATTTTTTCTGGTCTTATAACCTATTTTTTATATCAAATTTTACATATTGAATCAATATGCATGTAACTATTTATATTCTAAACGTAATTTATTTGGGAAGCGATCGTAAGATTACTTCGGGTGAAGAATAACTTATTCTGCACCCTGGGTGATGAATATCATCATATTTTCACATAAAAACAAACATGTCCAATGTTTATATACAGAAAAATGCGACATTGCTCCTACAGGTTGCTTAATGAAAAGAAAAAAAGAAATCTCTGATTAATCAACCCAAAAAATACAAATCAGAATTCAAATACTTCCTCGCAAACCTCGGAGGTGAAATACAAATAAACTCAGGGACCAAATAGCGGAGAAAACCGAAAAATCCCTATCCCCACCATGGACCCAGACGTGGAAACCCTCGCCGACGACGACGCACTCGTCGGTGACGGCGGTGAGGCCGATAGATTCGAGGCGGAGGCGGAGGCCGAACTCCTTCGTGACCGCTTCAGGCTCGCCGTCATCAACATCGCGACTTCTGAAGGTAGGTTAAAATGGCACCACTTCACCTGGTGTCCAGTTTCCGCTATCACTTCTTTCTCTTGCAACTGAGATCGGGATTCGGAGCAGTAATGTATGAAGCATTCGTGCTTTGCAGGCAAGAAGGCGGGCATGGAGGTTGCGGGTCCCGTCGTCGCCTGCATCGCCGACTTGGCCTTCAAGAGCGCAGGTTACCCGAAATCTTTACCTCCTTTTGTTGTATTTGTTTTCACAACTGACTCTGCCCATTTTTTAATATCCATCTGGCCAATTTTAGACCGAGTCTTGGCGTGGAACAGAACCAGCTGATCTACCTTAGCCAAAATGCGTGTTGGTTGTCTAGTGGCAGTTTAGATTGCATGGAGCTGGAGCGATGCACTTCATGTTAGATTTGTCCAGAATGCCTGGAGCATTAGATCTTAGCACAAGCTCGTGTTTGATTTCTTCTGTGTGCCTGCAGCAAGGAACTTCTTTTTTGTGTGACAGGGATGCGCTTCTATTTGATATCACCTTTAAAAGAAGGCTTTGATTTGGTAGATGTTTGTTTCTGTGTTAATCAGTATCTCAAATTTCATGCTGATACTAATGATTTTTTCTCTTACAACAAGCTCTGCATAGACAAAATGTTCATGATGAGAATATACCAAACTCTAAGAAACAATCTCTGCTATAGATACTATCTTTATATATGATTTGCATGCTCCTCTAACACAATTGAAGATATTTAGTTGAATTGGAAATGTGCTCTTGAAGAAAGCAAAGCACTTTTTTATGCATTTAGGTAATGTTTAGCCGACCTGACTTCCAGACCTTGGTGGGTTATAGAATACACGTGAGAAATAAGACATCAAGTTGCACTGAAGATCACCCAATCCCATCCACAAACTCCAGAATCACATCCTTTAAGTGGCACACTGTATCAGCTAGAAAGCAATAGCTGAGCACATTTCCAGCTCGGGATCGGGGATCTTGTGGGAACCACAAAATTTTGGTTGCACGGTGTGAGTAAAGGAGATGTATCAGAACATAAGGAAGTGGATTTTCAGAGCAGCATCTCTGAAACTACAGCGTTCTGCTGTACTATCTGTACTGAACTGCTTATTTGCACTCTTCAGAATAAGAATGGTTCTGAATCTTGTTAGATTTGCATATTTGGAAACTATATGGGTTAGTGTAATTAATATATTTGTTCGCAATGTGCAGAGCAACTGGCTAAGGATGTTGAGCTGTTTGCACAGCATGCTAGTCGTAAATCCATTAGGATGGACGATGTTATCCTCACAGGTACTTGAGCAAACAATGTCTTTACTAATGCCTGAAAGAGAAGAAAAGAATATTGGCTTCCTGGAATTGTTGTTCTCTACAGAAGGTTGTTTGAGATACTTGTGTACTCAAAATTTTCCAACTCTCTTTATGGTTCTCTTAATGTATTTTTTCTCCTCACGCTGACTATTGCATTGCAATCCCAGCGCACAGAAATGAGCATCTTATGGGCCAGCTGCGAACATTTTCTCAAAACCTGAAAGGAAAAGAGCCTTGCACCGGGAAGAAGAGAAAGAAATCATCCAAGAAGGACAATAACATGACCGTTATCTGATCTCAGATATTATCCTTATCCCTAATTGTGCAAAGAGTGTAGGCTGAATCGACACTGCAGAAGCACCCAAAATATCCACTAACTAGTACTCAACGCATTTGGAGATCCCTGAGCGTGCATGTATAATGTTACCAGGTTTATCTGTCACATTTGTCGTTCTGTTTTGAAACTGTTGGTGTCAAGTGGTATTGGCATATTTAGAAATCTGTTGTTGCACGAAATTTATGTGCTGCCATAGTCAATGTTCCCAGGTTTATCCGTCACATTTGACGCTCTGTTTTAAACTGATGGTGTCAAGTGGTATTGGCATATTTAGAAATCAGTTCTTTCACGAAATTTATGTGCTGCCATAGTCTTCTGCTTATTAAGATTTGACAATCGTGCAAGCTTATCTCGACCAAATTGTGCACATGGAGCACTAATGAGTTGCTGGGATCACAGGGAAAACAAAAGTGTATGCCAATTACCTTCCGTGTAAGTAAAACTATCAGTCTTTGTGTCTATTTGTTAAGCTGGATCAACCGCAGGAAACTAATGGATAATTTATAGCCCCGATGAGATCAAACTTCACTTGTTTTTTTGTAAGGCAGTTTGTTTAATTGACAAATTAGAGGCAACTTGCTCTACATAAAGGATATGAGAGAAGTCGGCTCATGACTTTGGGCTGAACTTGAACGTGGGCTCGATACCTCCTGGCCGTTTCTTCAGATTCGGCTGAATACTTCTTCTTTGGCATATGGTGATGGTCTCTGCCTCGTCTAAATTGATAGTGATCGCCATGATATGATAAGAGAGTGAAAGACGGAAGTTTCTGTGTCCAACATGTACATCTTGTACTAGTATCAAACAAACAGAAATAGCTTTCTAGTTAGCAAAAACGGCCATTAATAGACTTTCAGTGCAACATTTTCAGTTCAAGGTAAGAAAGTAATTACTTATTTCGTCATAGAAGCCAACTTAATACATATAATTCTCCTTTTCCTTTTCCATTTTTTCGCAAAAAAATATAATAATTCTCTTTTTCCATTTATATGCTATGAGACATCGCCAGCCGCTGATTGGGCGGTGGCTGGTCCGCATGGGTGCGGCCGGCTGAACAGTTGGGGCAAGCGTCTGATCCGAAAGAAGCGGTTTTCTTCCCTACCTCTCCCACCCTACCTAATTGCTCAAATCCGAACTCAGTCAGGGTCCAACGTATCATCGCGTCACGGTCTTGGATCTTCTACGGCGGCGACTCTGGTGGCACCGAGCAATCGTTGCAACCTAGGGAGGGGATGGAGTTAGGGTCATGGATGTCCGGGCGACGGCCTTGGTGGTGGAAGCCGCGGTGCTCGTGGGCAGAGCCCGTGGCTCGGGGGTCGACTAGTGGCCATGGTCATGTGGGCGGTGTGGTTCCTATTGTACAACGGTCGGTGACAATGGTACGGAAGGCATCTCGGGGCTTTATGCACAACGTCTTGGAGGTGCAGAGAACTTGCTGGGGTGAAAACCCTACCTGTATATGCCAGACTGACAACGACGGCCTCTATGGGTGTCATCTCCTTCTTGAAGGTGTCATCGCGGTTCCTCTGCACCTCCATGTTGCTCCAGGGAATCCTTGATCCATGGATCGGGCTGTGCGGCGCTCCGGTGTCGTGCCCTTTCTGAAGGCGCCGCCTTGGAGCATCCGGGTTCTCGTGCATGGCTTCGCCTCTTCACGGTGACTCGCTCACGGTTGAGGCCCCGACGACTTCAAGTAAACTGCCTTTCGTCATATTTCTGGTTTGGTTGAAGTGGTTTGGGGTTGTGTAGCTGTTTAAGCACTCATGTATCTTGTATCTTGCTCTCTGTGTGTGTATTGTCGTCTTGTGGTGTTGAGTTGTATTACGATTGTTCCTTTATCTATAAAACGGTGCACGAGCCTTTTTCTGTAAAGCTTCGGGGCTCTCTGTTATTCCTCTATCTAAGGTCGGGTGAACGATCATGGATGTCATCCAGAGAGAGGGTGAATAGGCTCTTTAAAATATTTACGGTTTAGGCTTTAACAAATGCAGAATAAAACTAGCGGTTAATCAAGCACAAAACCTAAATCGACTAGGCTCACCTATGTGCACCAACAACTTATGATAAGCAAGATAAACAACTAAGTGATAGCAAGATATAAAACATGAAACACTATGGCTATCACAAAGTAAAGCCCGTAAGTAAAGGGCTCAGGTAAGACAAAACCGAGGCATGCGGAGACGACGATGTATCTCGAAGTTCACACCCTTGCGGGTGCTAATCTTCGTTTGGAGCGGTGTAGAGGTACAATGGTCCCCAAAATGCCAATAGGGCCACCATAATTTCCTCATGCCCTCGCACAATGTAAGATGTCGTGATTCCACCAAGGGACCCTTGAGGACGATAATCGAACCCATACAATTGGCAACCCTTGGGGGTAGTCACCGAACCCGTACAAATTGCTTGGGGCAATCTCCACAAGCTAATTGGAGACCCTGAAGATTTACACCATAATGATTGATCTCTGCGACACCACCAACCATCTAGGACGCCAAAGCACCCAAGAGGCACAAGCTCTAGGGTGCCTAAACACCCAAGAGTAATAAGCTTCTCAACTTTCACTTCCGCGTATCACCATGGAGAACTCAAACTGATGCACCAAATGTAATGGCAAGGGCACGCGGAGTGCCCACGTCCTTCTCTCCCAGATCCCACCAAAGCAACAAATGTTGCGGAGGAATATGAGAGGAAGAACGAAGAAGAGAACACAAAGAACTCCAAGATCTAGATCCAAAGGGTTCCCCTCACTTAGGAGAGAGATGGATTGGTGGAAACGTAGATCTAGATCTCCTCTCTCTTTTCCCTCAAAAACTAGCAAGAATCACTGAAGGGATTGGGAGATAGCAAGATCGAGGAGGGTCAGCAATGGAGGGGGAACACAAGCTCAAACAGATAAGGTTCATAGGGGAAGAAGACCCCCTTTTATAGGTAAGGACAAATCCAACCATTATGCCTCAGCCCGCGGTACGGCAGTACCACCGCTTAAAGCGGCAATTCCAGGAGTAGCAAAGTGAGCACATGAAGTGCTAGAGTGGTAGTGTCGCCGAGGAGCGGTACTACCATCCATCGATCAGCGATACTACCGCTTAGGGTCACCTCGTACATAGGAACAACGGTACAAAGAGATGCCAGAGATGCCAGAGCGGAAGTACCGCATGAAGCGGTACTGTTGGGGAACGTAGTATTTCAAAAAAACCTACAATCATGCAAGATCTATCTAGGAGAAGCATAGCAACGAGCGGGGAGAGTGTGTCCACATACCCTCGTAGACCGAAAATGGAAGCGTTTAGTAACGCGGTTGATGTAGTCAAAGGTCTTCGCGATCCAACCGATCCAAGTACCGAACGCACGGCACCTCTGCGATCGGCACACGTTCAGCTCGGTGACGTCCCTCGAACTTTTGATCCAGTTGAGACCGAGTGAGAGTTTCGTCAGCACGAAGGCATGGTGACGATGATAATGAAGTTACCGACGCAGGGCTTCGCCTAAGCACTACGACAATATGACTGAGGTGGAAAACTGTGGAGGGGGGCACCGCACATTGCTAAGACAATTCTTGGAGTGCCTTTGGGGTGCCCTCTGCCCACGTATATAAAGGATGGGGGAAGAGGAGGCCGGCCTAGGAGGGGCGCGCCTATAGGGGGAGTGCAACTAGGATTCCCAATCCTAGTTGGAGTCCCCTTACTTTTTCCAAGAGGGGAGAGAGGGAAGGAGTAGGAGAGGGAGAAGGAAAGAGAGGGGGGCGCCGCCCCCTCCCTAGTCCAATTCAGACTTGCCATGGGGGGGGGGCGTGGCCACCCCTTGAGGCCCTTCTTTCCTTCCCCGTATGGCCCATTAAGGCCCACTACTTCCCCCGGCGAATTCTCTTAACTCTCCGGTACTCCGAAAAATGCCCAAATCACTCGGAATCTTTCCGAAGTACGAATATAGCCTTCCAATATATTGATCTTTACGTCTCGGCCATTTCGAGACTCCTCGTCATGTCTGTGATCTCATCCGGGACTTTGAACAACCTTAGGTACATCAAATAACATAACTCATAATACAAATCGTCATCAACGTTAAGCGTGCGGACCCTATAGGTTCGAGAACTATGTAGACATGACCGAGACACATCTCCGGTCAATAACAATTAGCGGAACCTGGATGCTCATATTTTCTCCTACATATTCTATGAAGATCTTTATCGGTCAAACCGCATAACAACATACGTTGTTCCCATTGTCATTGGTATGTTACTTGCCCAAGATTCTATCATCGGTATCCTCATACCTAATTCAATCTCGTTACTGGCAAGTCTCTTTACTCGTTTCGAAATGCATCATCCCATAACTAACTCTTTAGTCACATTGCTTGCAATGCTTATAGTGATGAGCATTACCGAGAGGGCCTAGAGATACCTCTCCGACAATCGGAGTGACAAATCCTATTCTCGATCTATGCCAACTCAACAAACACCATCAGAGACACCTGTAGAGCATCTTTATAATCACCCAGTTATGTTGTGATGTTTGATAGCACACTAAGTGTTCCTCCAGTATTCGGGAGTTGCATAATCTCATAGTCATAGGAACATGTATAAGTCATGAAGAAAGCAATAGCAACAAACTAAACGATCATAGTGCTAAGCTAACGGATGGGTCTTGTCCATCACATCATTCTCTAATGATGTGATCCCGTTCATCAAATGAGAACACATGTCTATGGCTAGGAAACTTAACCATGTTTGATTAACGAGCTAGTCAAGTAGAGGCATACTAGGGACACTCTGTTTGTCTTTGTATTCACACATGTATCAAGTTTCTGGTTAATACAATTCTAGCATGAATAATAAACATTTATCATGATATAAGGAAATATAAATAACAACTTTATTATTGCCTCTAGGGCATATTTCCTTTAGTCTCCCACTTGCACTAGAGTCAATAATCTAGTTCACATCGTTATGTGATTTAGCACCAATAGTTCACATCTTTATGTGATTAGTTCACATCTCCATGTGACTAATACCCAAAGGGTTTACTAGAGTCAATAATCTAGTTCACATCGCTATGTGATTAACACCCAAAGAGTGATCATGTTTTGCTTGTGATAGAAATTTAGTCAACGGGTCTGCCACACTCAGAGCCGTATGTATTTTGCAAATTCTTCTATGTCTACAATGCTCTGCACGAAGCTACTCTAGCTAATTGCTCCCACTTTCAATATGTATCCAGATTGAGACTCAGAGCCATCTAGATCGGTGTCAAAACTTGCATCGACGTAACTCTTTACGACGAACTTTTTGTCACCTCCATATCCGAGAAACATATCCTTATTCCACTAAGGATAATTTTGACCGATGTCCAATGGTCCACTCCTTGATCACTATTGTACCCTCTTGCCAAACTCTTTGTGAGGTACACAATAGGTCTGGTACATAGCATAGCATACTTTATAGAACCTATGGCTGAGGCATAGGGAATGACTTTTCATTCTCTTTCTATTTTCTGCCGTGGTCGGGTTTTGAGTCTTTACTCAACTTCACACCTTGCAACACAGGCAAGAACTCCTTCTTTGACTGTTCCATTTTGAACTACTTCAAAATCTTGTCAATGTATATACTCATTGAAAAATACATCAAGCATCTTGATCTATCTCTATAGATCTTGATGCTCAATATGTAAGTAGCTTCACCGAGGTCTTTCTTTGAAAAACTCCTTTCAAACACTCCTTTATGCTTTCCAGAAAATTCTACATCATTTCTGATCAACAATATGTCATTCACATGTACTTATCAGAAAGGCTGTAGTGCTCCCACTCACTTTCTTGTAAATACAGCTTCACCGCAAGTCTGTATAAAACCATATGCTTTGATCACTTTATCAAAAGCATATATTCCAACTCCGAGATGGTTGCACTAGTCCATAGATGGATCGCTGAAGCTTGCACACTTTGTTAGCACCTTTAGGATTGTCAAAACCTTCTTGTTGCATCATATGCAACTCTTCTTCAAGAAATCCATTAAGGAATGCAGTTTTGACATCCATTTGCTAGATTTCATAAAATGTGGCAATTGCTAACATGATTCAGACAGACGTAAGCATCACTACGAGTGAGAAAATCTCATCGTAGTCAACATCTTGAACTTGTCAAAAACCTTTTGTGACAATTCGAGCTTTATATATAGTAATACTACTATCAGCGCCTGTCTTCCTCTTGAAGATCCATTTATTCTCAATGGCTTGCCGATCATTGGGCAAGTTAACCAAAGTCCACACTTTGTTCTCATACATGGATCCCATCTTAGACTTCATGGCCTCAAGCCATTTTGCGGAATCCGGGCTCATCATCGCTTCCTCATAGTTCGTAGGTTCGTCATGGTCTAGTAACACGACTTCCAGAAAGGACTACCGTACCACTCTGGTGCGGACCATACTCTGATTGACCTACGAGGTTCGGTAGTAACTTGATCTGAAGTTTCATGATCATCATCATTAGCTTCCTCACTAATTGGCATAGGAATCACTAGAACTGATTTCTGTGATGAACTACTTTCCAATTCGGGAGAGGGTACAATTACCTCATCAAGTTCTACATTCCTCCCACTCACTTCTTTCGAGAGAAACTTCTTATCTAGAAAGGATCCATTCTTAGCAACGAATATCATGCCTTCGGATCTGTGATAGAAGGTGTACCCAACAGTTTCCTTTGGGTATCCTATGAATACACATTTCTTCGATTTGGGTTCGAGCTTATCAGGTTGAAACTTTTTCACATAAGCATCATAGCCCCAAACTTTAAGAAACGACAGCTTAGGTTTCTTGCTAAACCACAATTCATATGGTGTCGTCTCAATGGATTTAGATGGTGCCCTATTTAACGTGAATGCAACTATCTCTAATGCATAACCCCAAAATAATAGTGATAAATCGGTAAGAGACATCATAGATCGCACCATATCTAACAAAGTACGGTTATGACGTTCAGACACACGATTACACTATGGTGTTCCAGGTGGCGTGAGTTGCGAAACTATTCCACATCATTTCAAATGAAGACCAAACTCGTAACTCAAATATTCGTCTCCGAGATCAGATTGTAGAAACTTTATTTTCTTGTTACGATGATATTCCACTTCACTCTAAAATTCTTTGAATTTTTCAAATGTTTCAGACTTATGTTTCATCAAGTAGTTATACCCATATCTTCTCAAATCATCTGTGAAGGTTAGGAAATAACGATACCCGCCGCGAGCCTCAACACTCATCGGATCGCATACATTAGTATGTATTATTTCCAATAAGTCAGTTGCTTGCTCCATTGTTTCGGAGAACGGAGTCTTAGTCATCTTGCCCATGAGGCATGGTTCGCAAGCATCAAATGATTCATAATCAAGTGATTCCAAAAGCCCATCAGCATGGAGTTTCTTCATGCGCTTTACACCAATATGACCTAAACGGCAGTGCCACATATAAGTTGCACTATGATTATTAACTTTGCATCTTTTGGCTTTAATATTGTGAATATGTGTATCACTACGATCGAGATTCAATAAACCATTTATAATGAGTGTACGACCATAGAAGGTTTTATTCATGTAAATAGAATAACAATTATTCTTTGACTTAAATGAATAACCGTATTGCAATAAACATGATTCAAGCATATTTATGCTCAACGCAAACACCAAATAACATTTATTTTAGGTTCAACACTAATCCCGAAGGTAAAGGGAGTGTGTGATGGTGATCTTATCAACCTTGGAATCACTTCCAACACACATCGTCACCTTGCCCTCAACTAGTTTCTGTTCATTTTGTAACTCCTGTTTCAAGTTACTAATCATAGCAACTGAACCAGTATCATATACCCAGGGGATATTATGAACACTAGTAAAGTACACATCAATAATCTGTATATCAAATATACCTTTGTTCACTTTGCCATCCTTCTTATGCGCCAAGTATTTGGGGTAGTTCTGCTTCTAGTGAGCATTCCCTTTGCAGTAGAAGCACTCAGTTTCTGGCTTAGGTCTAGCTTTGGGTTTCTTCACAGGAGTGGCAACTTGCTTGCCATTCTTTGAAGTTCCCTTTCTTTTCATTTGCCCCTTTTTCTTGAAACTAGTGGTCTTATTAACCATCAACACTTGATGCTCTTTATTGAATTCTACCTTTGTCGATTTCAGCATCATGAAGAGCATGGGAATTGTTTTCGTCATCCCTTGCATATTATAGTTCATCACGAAGTTCCAGTAACTTGGTGATAGTGACTAGAAAACTCTGTCAATCACTATCTTATCTGGAAGATTAACTCCCACTTGATTCAAGCGATTTTAGTACTTAGACATTCTAAGCACATGCTCACTGGTTGAGTTATTCTCCTCCATCTTGTAGGCAAAGTACTTGTCAGGTCTTATACCTCTCGACTCGGGCATGAGTCTAAAATACCAAATTCAGTTCTTGGAACATCTTATATGCTCTTTGGCGTTCAAAACAGTTTTTGAAGTCCCGGTTCTAAGCCGTAAAGCATGGCGCACTAAACTATCAAGTAGTCATCATACCGATCTTGCCAAACGTTCATAACGTCTGCATCTGCTCCTGCAATAGGTCCGTTACCTAGCGGTGCATCAACGACATAATTCTTCTCTGCAGCAATGAGGATAATCCTCAGATCATGGACCCGGTCCGCATCATTGCTACTATCATCTTTCAACTTATTTTTCTCTAGGAACATATCAAAAATAAAACATGGGAGCTATACGCGAGCTATTGATCTACAATATAGATATGCAAAAACTACCAGGACTAAGTTCGTGATAAATTAAAGTTCAATTATTCATATTACTTAAGAACTCCCACTTAGATAGACATCCCTCTAATCATCTAAGTGATCATGTGATCCATATCAACTAAACCATGTCCGATCATCACGTGAGATGGAGTAGTTTTCAATGGTGAACATCACTATGTTGATCATATCTTCTATATGATTCACGCTCGACCTTTCGGTCTCAGTGTTCCAAGGCCAAATTCGCATATGCTAGGCTCGTCAAGTTTAACCCGAGTATTCCGTGTGTGCAAAACTGTCTTGCCCCTGTTGTATGTGAACATGATACGTCTCCAACGTATCTATAATTTTTTATTGTTCCATGCTATTATATTATCTGTTTTGGATGTTTAATGGGCTTTAATATGCACTTTTATATTATTTTTGGTACTAACCTATTAACCGAAGGCCCAGTGCAAATTGCTGTTTTTTGCCTATTTCAGTGTTTCGCAGAAAAGGAATATCAAACGGAATCCAAACGGAACGAAACCTTCATGAGGATCTTCTTTTTGGAACAAATGCAATCCAGGAGACTTGGAGTGGAGGTCAAGGAAGCAACGAGGCGGCCACGAGGTAGGGAGGCGCGCCCCCACCCTTGTGGGCCCCACAGAACTCCACCGACCTACTTCTTTCGCCTATATATACTCTTATACCCTGAAAACATCCAGGGAGCCAAGAAACCACTTTTCCACCGCCGCAACCTTCTGTACCCATGAGATCCCATCCGGGGACCTTTTCCGGCGATCTGCCGGAGGGGGATTCGATCACGGAGGGCTTCGACATCAACACCATAGCCTCTCCGATGATGTGTGAGTAGTTTACCACAGACCTTCGGGTCCATAATTATTAGCTAGACGGCTTCTTCTCTCTCTTTGGTTCTCAATACAAAGTTCTCCTCGATGTTCTTGGAGATCTATTCGATGTAATACTTTTTGTTGTGTGTTTGCCGAGATCTGATGAATTGTGGGTTTATGATCAAGATTATCTATGAGCAATATTTGATTCTTCTCTGAATTCTTATATGCATGATTTGATATCTTTGCAAGTCTCTTCGAATTTTCGGTTTAGTTTGGCCTACTAGATTGATCTTTCTTGGAATGGGAGAAGTGCTTAGCTTTGGGTTCAATCTTGCGGTGCTCGATCCCAGTGACAGAAAGGGAACCGACACGTATTGTATTGTTTCCATCGAGGATAAAAAGATGGGGTTTATATCATATTGCTTGAGTTTATCCCTCTAAATCATGTCATCTTTCCTAATGTGTTACTCTGTTCTTATGAACTTAATACTCTAGATGCATGCTGGATAGCGGTCGATGTGTGGAGTAATAGTAGTAGATGCAGAATCGTTTCGGTCTACTTGATACGGACGTGATGCCTGTGTTTATGATCATGCCTAGATATTCTCATAACTATGCGCTTTTCTATCAATTGCTCGGCAGTAATTTGTTCACCCGCCGTAATATATGCTATCTTGAGAGAATCCACTAGCGAAACCTATGGCCCTCGGGTCTATTTTACATCATATAAGTTTCCGATCTACAATTCTAGTTTACTATTTATTTTGCAATCTTTACTCTCCAATCTATACAACAAAAATACCAAAAATATTTATCTTATTATCTTTACCAGATCTCACTTTTGCAAGTGGCCATGAAGGGATTGACAACCCCTTTATCGCATTGGTTGCAAGGTTCTTGATTGTTTGTGTAGGTACTAGGTGACTTGCGTGTTGTCTCCTACTGGATTGATACCTTGGTTCTCAAAAACTGAGGGAAATACTTATGCTACTTTGCTGCATCACCCTCCTCTTCAAGGGAAAACGAACGCATGCTCAAGTGGTAGCAAGTAGGATTTCTGGCACTGTTGCCGGGGAGATCTACGCCAAGTCAAGACATACCAAGTACCCATCACAAACTCTTAACCCTCGCATTACATTATTTGCCATTTGCCTCTCATTTTCCTCTCCCCCACTTCACCTTTGCCTTTTCCTCGCCTCTTTTCCATTTGCCTTTCTCTCGCCATGGCCGAATCAAAAAGGGGTAAGGTTTCTCTCCTGGGTTTTAGTAGTGTGGATAGTCCCTCTGTCCTCTCTAAGATCATAAATAATGATGCCATGGAAAGACCTACCGGGGTTATTATTGAGAGTTTGAATAATTTCGATGAAGATGATCCTGGGATTTTTCGTTATTTACTTGATGAGTCTTTGTAAGATGCTTGGGATAGGCTATTAAGGATCCGAGCCAGCTATGTACCCCAATATCAAATTGAGATATACCTGAAAAGCTTTTATGTTGGCTTACCCTCTTCATTCAAGCAAGTTTTAGATTCTACTTTCGAAGAAGGTTTTATTGAGGGGGATGCCATAGATACCTATCAAAAGATGAAAACTATATTTGGGCACCCCATGAGTGAGAAGGTTGAATCCACCTCTGTTTTGTGCTTTTATCAAAATGAAATTATCAAAGAGATGAAGACTAGCTTAGATGCATATTTCCGTAGCGTGCTTAATCTTTCTTCCACCATTAATGGCCACGTGCTTTATCAAAATAAAAAGATAAATGCTATAGATAATAGATTTTCTCTTTTCTTTCCCAATACCAAAGATGGCAATACCTAAATCTATTCTTGCTTTTATGCCCAGCTACGGGCGTTAAATGATAGCGCTTGTTGGGAGGCAACCCAATTTTATTTTTGTTCCTTGCTTTTTGTTCCTGTTTAGTAATAAATAATTCATCTATCCTCTGTTATGATTGTGTTTTTATGTTTTAATTAGTGTTTGTGCCAAGTAAAGCCTTTAGGATCTTCTTGGGTGATTGTTATTTGATCTTGCTGAAAAAAACAGAAAGTATGCACTCACGAGAATAATTGTCATTTTTTACCAGAGAGCGATAAAATACCAATTCCAACTGCAGTAGATCAATATACAAATTATTTAGGACTTACTAATTTCTCAGGATTTTTGGAGTTACAGAAGTATTCGAAACCTACAAATTGCTACAGACTGTTCCGTTTTTGACAGATTCTGTTTTTCATGTGTTGTTTGCTTATTTTGATGAATCTATGGCTAGTATCGGGGGGTATGAACCATAGAGAAGTTGGAATAAAGTAGGTTTAACACCAATATAAATAAAGAATGAGTTCATTACAGTACCTTAAGGTGATGGTGTGCTTTCTTATACTAACGGAGCTCGTGAGATTTTTTGTTGAGTTTTGTGTTGTGAAGTTTTCAAGTTTTTGGGTAAAGATTTGATGGATTTTGGAACAAGGAGTGGCAAGAGCCTAAGCTTTGGGATTCCCAAGGCACCCCAAGGTAAAATTCAAGGACAACCGAAAGCCTAAGCTTGGGGATGCCCCGGAAGGCATCCCCTCTTTCGTCTTCGTCTATCGGTAACTTTACTTGAGGCTATATTTATATTCACCACATGATATGTGTTTTGCTTGGAGCGTCTTGTATGATTTGAGTATTTGCTTTTTAGTTTATCACAATCATACTTGCTGTACACACCTTTTGGAGAGACACAAATGAATCAGAATTTATTAGAATACTCTATGTGCTTCACTTATATCTTTTGAGCTAGATAAATTTTGCTCTAGTGCTTCACTTATACCTTTTTAGAGCACGGTGGTGGTTAAATTTTATAGAAATTATTGATCTCCCATGCTTCACTTATATTATTTTGAGAGTCTTTTAGAACAGCATGGTAATTTGCTTTGGCTATAAAATTAGTCCTAATATGATAGGCATCTAAGATGGGTATAATAAAAAACTTTCATATAAAGTGCATTGAATACTATGAGAAGTTTGATTCTTTATGATTGTTTTGAGATATGAAGATGATGATATTAGAGTCATGCTAGTTGAGTAGTTGTGAATTTGAGAGATACTTGTGTTAAAGCTTGTGATTTCCGTAGCATGCACGTATGGTGAACCGTTATGTGATGAAGTCGGAGCATAATTTATTTTTTGATTGTCTTCCTTATGAGTGGCGGGCAGGGACGAGTGATGGTCTTTTCCTACCAATCTATCCCCCTAAGAGCATGCGCGTAATACTTCGTTTCGATAACTAATAGATTTTTGCAATAAGTATGTGAGTTCTTTATGACTAATGTTGATTCCATGGATTATACACACTCACCCTTCCACCATTGCTAGCCTCTCTAGTACCGCGCAACTTTTGCCGGTACCATAAACCCACCATTTACCTTCCTAAAAACAGCCACCATACCTACCTATTATGGCATTTCCATAGCCATTCCAAGATATATTGCCATGCAACTTTCCATCGTTTCATTTATTATGACACGCTCCATCATTGTCATATTGCTTTGCATGATCATGTAGTTGACATCGTATTTGTGGCAAAGCCACCGTTCATAATTTTTCATACATGTCACTCTTGATTCATTGCACGTCCCGGTACACCGCCGGAGGCATTCACATAGAGTCATATTTTGTTCTAAGTATCGACTTTTAATTCTTGAGTTGCAAGTAAATAAAAGTGTGACACTACTAGGAAAAGGGCTATAGATGAAATTGACACTAATGGCGCACCAGAGAAGTGGAGCGCCACTACTATATACTAATGGCGCACCATGTGCCGATGCGCCATTAGTGTGGAAGACACTAATGGCGCACCAGACACAAGGTGCGCCACTAGTAACAATTTTTTTTTCATTTTTCCAAACATACTAATGGCGCATCCGGGCAAAGTGCGCCATTACTAGTTCTAACTAGTAATTGCGCACCAGCCATAGAGTGCGCCACTAATGTATTTGTTTTACTCTTTTTTTGCAAAGCTACTAATGGCGCACCGTGGTACAGTGCGCCATTACTAGTTTAAACTAGTAATGACACACTATGCCATGGTGTGCCATTAGTATATATATATATTTTATTTTTTTGCAAAAGTACTAATGGCGCACGGCCAACAGGTGCGCCATTAGTATGTTGGGTTACTAATGGCGCATGGCTGGGTGGTGCGCCATTAGTAACCTGGGACCAGCTAGATATTTTGGACAGCCACACCTACACACTCACTTTCTCCACTTCATTCCCTCCGCCTCCTTCTCCAAGCTTGTCGGCTGCCTCCTCCTCCTCACCTCATTTGCACCATAGATTCATCAAAATTAAGTGGTGAAATTACCTTTTTTTGATAGGTAAGTAAGGGGAAAGCTATCTTCATGTTGTAGATCTACTTTTTTTCTCCCTAGCTCGCTCCAACAACGTGCACATGCATTTTTTGTGGCCTAGCTAGATCTATGTATGTTTGTGCTGTTGCATATGTTTGTGGTGTTGCATATATGTTTGTGTTTGCAGGTACCGGTATTTGAAATGCGATAGTTGCCAATATTTTGCCGGAATGTTGATTCATTTCCGTTTCGGCGAGAATTTTGGCACTATGCATTCTTTTTGGTCCTATTTTTAGGGAAAGTCATGCCAAATTTTTTCTTGGTTCTAAAATATCGTTTTGCTCTACCCCGCAGGCGACCATGGTCTGCATGATGACTGAAGGCATCGTGAATAGGTTTTTGAGCTCCGCGAAGGCCGAGATGCTTCAAAAGAATGAGACGGAGATAAGATGTCCGTGTCGAAGATGCAAGCTGAAGAGCCTTATTGCGGACCCGGATTCCGGGCAGGTGCGGGACCACCTGCTCTTGCGTGGTTTCATGGATGGCTATCGGTGGCAAGGTGATGAAGATGACTATGAAGTCGTCCATGGGGGCCGGGCAAGAAATGAGGAAGGGCAGCAAGACAACCACCGTGGCTCGAGCGGGCGATAAGACGAAGAATCTCCAGGACATGATCACGACGGTGATGCTGTACACAGTCATCATGTAGAAGATGCCGGACATGATGATGAGGAAGATGCCAGAGCAGACGAAGGGCATGATCATGAAGATGAAGATGCCGGCGGAGCAGACGACGATGGACCATCGATGGGCTGGGTGCAGGACCCTCATATTCAAGAGCTGCTTCTCAAGCAGACGGATAACGCAAGAGCTGCCGCCCGAGAGAAAGCCAAGCTGGATCAACTGGAGATAAACGCAGTTACTCCATTGTATGAAGGATGCATGCCCGAGGATACCCGCCTGAAAGTAACGCTCATGGCTCTGGAGATGAAGGTAAAACACAAAATGACCGACGCATGCTTCGACGAGAACATGTCATTCTGGCACGAACGTCTTCCCAAGGGGAACAAGTGCCCTACCAGTTTCGAGGAGGCAAAGAAAATCGTGTCTCCTCTGGATTTACCGCACGTGAAATACCATGTGTGCATGAACAATTGCATCATTTATCGGGACGAGCACGCGGAGTCTACCATATGTCCGGTGTGCGGCATCACTCGATACAAGAAGAGGAAGAAAGCTCCTCGAAAAGTGGTGTGGTACTTTCCGATCACTCCTCGTCTGCAGCGGTATTTCGCGGACCCTAAGGTAGCAAAGCTCCTGCGTTGGCATGCGGATAGGGAGGAGAAGAAGCGAGAAGATGACGCAAATGATCCGAAGATAAATAAAAAAGACAAGATGCTGAGTCACCCTAAGGATGGGAGCCAGTGGCAAGCGTTAAACTTCGAACACCCAGAATTTGGGAAGGATCCAAGGAACATCGTGCTGGGCGCGAGCACCGATGGAGTCAATCCATTTGGCAGCCAGAGAAGCACACATAGCACCTGGCCTGTGTTTGTGTGGATGTACAACCTTCCCCCTAGTTGTGCATGAAGAGGAAGTACATTCACATGAGTATGCTAATTGAAGGGCCGAAACAACCAGGGAATGACATCAATCTGTAACTGGGGCTGCTGAAAGAGGAGCTAGACACGCTGTGGAAAACGCCAGCCAATACGTGGGACGCTGCAGAGAAAGAATATTTCCCTATGAGAGACGCACTGCTCACGACGGTGCACGACTATCTCAGTTATGGATATCTCGCGGGGCAGGTGGTCCATGGATTTTCTGGATGCGTCAGGTGCATGGATGACACAACGTATCGCCAGCTAGATAGAGATCCCGGGTCTTCGAAAACCGTGTTCATGGGACATCGAAGGTGGCTTCGCGATGATGACCCGTGGAGGAAATGCAAGGATCTGTTCGATGGTGAAACCGAACCCCGAAGACGCCCGCGTACGAGGAGCGGTGAGGAAATAGACGAGCTGTTGAAAAATTGGAAAGATTGCCCACTGCCGGGAAAGAAGCAAAAGGCACCAAAGCCGGGAAAGAAGTGAAAGGCGCCAGAGCCGCTGCTGAAGGTATGGAAAACAAGGTCTGTTTTCTGGGACTTGCTGTACTGGAAGATCCATTGTGTGCCTCACAGCCTTGATGCCATGCATATCACGAAGAATGTGTGCGAGAGTCTGCTTGGTACCCTGCTCAACATGCCAGAGAGGGCCAAAGATGGGCCGAAAGCAAGGGCAGACTTGAAATCAATGGGCATCAGGCAGGAGCTTCACGCTAATGATGTTGATGATGATGATGAGGCGAAGAAGGACACAGAAAGTCGTCGCAAAGGCAAAAAGGTCAAGAAGACCGGAAATGACTACCCTCCCGCGTGCTTCACTCTAAGTCAGGAGGAGATCGAGCAGTTTTTCACCTGCCTCGTAGGAGTAAAACTTCCTTACGGTTACGCGGGGAAGATAAGCAGATACCTAGACCCAGCAAAGCAGAAGTTCAGCGGGAGGAAGTCTCACGACTGTCACGTGCTGATGACGCAGATACTTCCAGTTGCAATCCGTGGGATCATGGACGCGCACGTCCGTGAAACGCTATGTGGCCTATGCAACTTTTTCGACGTCATCTCTCGGAAGTCGGTTGGCGTGAGGCAACTCAGAAGGCTACAGGAAGAGATCGTGGTGATACTATGCCAGCTTGAGATGTACTTCCCGCCCGCATTCTTCGACGTTATGGTGCATCTGCTGGTCCATATCATGGAGGATATCATCCAACTCGGGCCGACGTTCCTGCACAGCATGATGCCGTTCGAAAGGATGAATGGTGTCATCAAAGGATACGTTCGCAACATGTCACGTCCAGAGGGAAGCATAGCCAGGGGCTTTCTGACCGAAGAGTGCATCTCCTACTGCACGAATTATCTAGGCATCGAGAACCCCGTTGGTCTGCCCGTCAACAGGCACCTCGGCAGGCTCGCTGGATGGGGTCACCGTGAGGGTCGCCGCGAAATGCATGTCGACTTCGAGGGTCGACTCGCCGACTTTGAAAGAGCAAACCTAGTCGCGCTACAACACATAGACGTGGTCGATCCTTGGGTGGTAGAGCACAAAACCTTTATTGAGAAGACGTACAATGACCGAGGCCAACAGAGGACGGACGGAGATATAATCAAAGAGCACAACTCATGTTTCACGCGTTGGTTCAAGCAGAAGCTTCTGTCGTACCCTTTACATGAGGATTCTTCCGCGGAAGAACAACTCATATTCGCCTTGTCACAGGGCGCCGAGCACAACCTGATGACCTATGAGGCGTACGATATCAACGGCTACACATTCTACACCGAGGACAAGGACATGAAGAGCGATGGTTATCAGAAATCCGGGGTAACGATGGAATCCTACACCGGTAACGACAAGGACAGATACTATAGAAGGATCGAGGAGATCTGGGAGCTGAGCTACGCTGGAGAGAAGGTCCCGATGTTCCGTGTCAGATGGGCCAAGAGCGTCCTAAAAGAAGACCGGTATTTCACCACCATGGTTATACCCGAAGCCAAATCCAAGACCGCGGGCGCAAATGTCACCGTGAAAAATGAGCCATGGGTACTGGCTTCCCAAGTGGACCAATGCTTCTTCATTACCGACCTGTCAAAGCCCAGTCGTGTTGTCATGAGGAGAGGCAAAAGGAAGATCATCGGAATGGATGGAGTAGCCAATGAGCAAGACTTCAACAAGTACGGCGACCCGAAGATCGAACATGACGACGACGATGAAGTAGCAGCATACACCACAAGAAGAAGCAGGACCACCCTACCTAAAGGACGTCTGTTCCACAGAAGAACTCCATTTGTGAAAAAGAAGGGCAAGAAGATTGTGAACAGATAGCTAGCTAAGATCGATTATATTTAAATCGTAGTATTCATTTCTCGATTGTATTTCATGGGCACTTTTTGATATCATGAATATTTGTAAATTTCATGGGCACTTTTTGAATTCATGAGGACACTCGATCTCGATCCCCCTCCATCTCGATCTCAATTCCCCCTCCATCTCGATCTCGATCCCCCTCCATCTCGATCGCTATTCCCCTCCACCTCGATCTCGATCCCACCCGCACCCTCCCCCGCTAGCTCCACCGCCGCCCATGAATTCAAAAATTATTACTGTTTTTATAAAAATATATTACTGTTTCATATTCATATTCATTTTTTAAAAAATAATAATAATAAAATGTAGACTACAATTGTTGTTAAACAACAATTATTACTATTTTTATAAAAAAATATTACTGTTTCATATTCATATTCATTTTAAAAAATAATAATAATAAAGTGTAGACTACAATTGTTGTTAAACAACAATTATTACTATTTTTATAAAAAAATATTACTGTTTCATATTCATATTCATTTTTTAAAAAGTAAAAAAAAATCTTACTTATGGCGCACGGGTGGCTGGTGCGCCATTGCTATCTAAAAAAAGTATACTTATGGCGCACTGGCCCGCTGGCGCGCCATTGCTATGAAAAAAAACATTCTAATGACGCACCGCCTGGGGGTGCGCCATTAGTAATCTTCCCCATCCATACACTTCGTCCCTCCCTCGTCCCTCCCTCTCGACAGACACTTCCCTCTCCCTCCATCGCGCCGCTCCCTCCCTCGTCCCTCCCTCCACCGCGCCGCCGCCGCCGCTGCCACGAACCACTGCGCCGCAGCCGCCCACGCGCCCCGCCGCCTCCCTCTCCCCTTCCTCCCCCTCGAGCGCCACCTCCCCCCGAGCCCCGCCTCCCCCTCGAGCGCCGCCTCCCTCGCCTCCCTCGAAACCCTAGAAGCCTGCGACCTCCCCGCTGTCTATCCCCGCCTCCTCCAAGCTCGCCGTCTCCGCCCTCCGTCGTCTCCGCTCCGGCCACCACCAAATCTCTCTCGTCGGAGCTGCCCCTCGACGGCGGCTAGCCTCGTCAGACGCGCTCCTCGACGGCGGCGCGAGCCTCCCCGCGCAGCCTGGTTAGTCTCTCTCCCTCCCTCCCTCTCTCCCCCGCTCATCCCCATGCCCCCACGGGGCGGCGACCTAGGGTTAGGTGCGGCCGCAGTTCCCGCGTGCTTGTGCGCTCGCGTGCTCCCGTGCTCCACTGAATTTGGGTTGTTTTGTTCGTCATGCAGTTCATAT
Source organism: Triticum aestivum (assembly GCF_018294505.1). Taxonomy (NCBI): domain Eukaryota; kingdom Viridiplantae; phylum Streptophyta; class Magnoliopsida; order Poales; family Poaceae; genus Triticum; species Triticum aestivum. The sequence continues at coordinate 495,270,717 of NC_057797.1, forward strand.
CTCCCCCGGATCACTGTCGAAGGGCCTGCACTCGCTGGATCTATCGTGGAACAAGATCGCCAACGTTGAGGGGCTTCGGGAACTGATGAAGCTTCGCGTGCTCAACCTCAGCTACAACCGAATTTCGTGCATCGGCCACGGTAAGTCTCAGACTTGGGGTTCTTGCATTGCACTGCACATCTTCTATAAATTCCTTAGTACTAGATTTCTTTCTGGTCCATGTACACCTGCATCCTATCCAAGACAGACATGTAACATTCCATAGGATGTATGGATCATATCTTGAATGATATGGCAGTGGCCACATTTGTTGGTGGCTGGGACCGGCCACATTCAGTAATTATTTTTTTCCTACAAAAGTTCAATGTCTATGCATCACATGTTATAGTCCGAGGAAAAGTTCACTGAAATTATTGTAGTTTAAAAAACAGTTAACTGAAACTGTTGTAGTCTGAAACTGTCAGGAGTTGGTAATTATCGGCAACTGTAGTATGAAATTGTTGTAGGTTGGTTCAATCGTCCATCATTTTAGCGACGAGTGCGCCTTGCCTCCCCCACATTGTTGTTTTTGTGCTTGCGCCGGTTGGAGCTCTCTAGGAAATTTTGTGATCTAGTAATCCACTCTTCTTTCTTTACAGACGGCGTGCGCGAGCAGAGCCACCTACTTGTTTGCAACACATGCTTGCATTTTGACAGAATCAGATAGTAAAAAAGAGCACCATTTCTATGTGCATGTTGTACTAGTATGAATCTGAATGTGCCCCATATCACTATGCGTGCCTAACATGTGATTTTCCCTTCAAATGCTCTATCATAGTGACATGTATGGTGAGGGTCACGGGACTGACTGTATGGTTCTGCTGGTGTGGTAATTGATTTACTTGTTTGGTTTGGTAGCTGGAGCACTGTATCAGTGGTGCTAAACTGCTCTTGTTATCTGACTGGTTGGTGCGTTATGAGCCACCGTGTTGTGTATGGCCTGCCTAAGAATTGGTTAAGTAGTAAGTTGTTTAGGCTTGGCCATTTCCACTCATTGTAGATAGATAGAGTTACACTTTTGTTACATTGCGTTATCTTTCAGTAGAGTAGTAATGCTCCACTTCTACATATTTTTAGTTAGTTATCTTCCAGTAGTATTTCAAATTGAAGCCCTGAGCAGCAGCACCTCTTGTGTTGTTCACTATCACATAGTTGCAGTTTGGCAAACACATGCTAGTAAATATTCTACTGTTTTGAAGTGCTTGTTGGAATATGTGTGTGAAATTATTTTGTGGCAATTGCTGCTTCTGATCAAAACAGGTACCTTATAACATCATGGAATCACAACCTTATAACAAATAATTTAAGAGGCTATGTTCTGGTTTGCTGTATCTCCACCAGTTTGGGTTGGTGAATGTGGATGATTTTTTTATCCTGTGAACTCATTGTACTGCTACAAGAATTTGGTATCATCATGGTGTAATTTTGTCAACTTGTGATGTTGCTGCTGTACCCCGAGAGGCCCTTGAGTTTGCCGGAATGTCGATTAACTTCTATTCCGGCAAATTCGGGTACTCCATATGTCCTATTTTCAGCAAATGTCATGCTGAAATTTTCTGTGAATTTTAGCATGACTTTGCTAAAAATAGGACATATGGGGTACTTGCGACTAATGCATGGGCCGGGGTATCTTAGTACTTACTTAAGTAGGATCAACTGCCCCGCCATTCTTGCTGCATTAAACCATAGGTGGCAATAGAGCCAAGTGATTAGGCCCAACTTAGAATTCTCCTTAGCATCGATAAACCCTAGATGATAAACCCAACATAGGTGGCAATAGAGCCAAGTGATTACGCCCAACCTAGGGTTCCTCGGCATTGATAAACCCTAAATGATGAAAACTTAACTTGGCTTCTATAGGGTGCCTCGGTGTCGATGAGAACCTAAATGATGTACGCTTAGGCTTTTAGGGTGCCTCGGTGTCGACAAACCCTAAATGATAAAAGCTTAGCTTTTAGGATGCCTCGGTGTCGAAAAACCCTAAATGATGAGACCATGATCTTGTTCCTTGACAATAACCAACTTTTTGACCAAACTTTTTTCCTATTTAGAGCGAAACATGGCCCACAACGATGAGGTCGGCGGTTTGGGCGGCAAGCAATTCTAGGAGCTGTCCTAGGAGTTGGAGGAAGAACCTCACCGCTATGAGGACGCTGCGGAAGACACCGATCTTGACTACACAACCCCTAGTGGCGTCGGGGATGACACCACTGATGATGGCGCCGCGGATGCCACCGCTGATGATGGCGGCGCACGCACAGATGGCAGCCAACCGAAGAGGCAACGGAAGGACTGGCGCTCGAGCGTGCTCGGCACCGTCAGGGAGGAATTTACTGAAGTGAACTCCGACGGGCATCCGACGGTGCCCAAACATGTAGTCAAGGGGTACTCGATTCAGCTCGGGTGCATTCTCCGGAGCACTGTCTCGATCAGCACCGAGAACCTAAGGCATAAGGACCGAGGGAATTTGCGCAGCCTCCTCTTCACGAAGCTGCACGAATGATACAAGTTCCCCGCTGAGTTTGCAAACACACGCCTCTCAGGGAATAAAAGTGAACGGTGCCGCCCTCACGAGGATGAGCACAACCCTGTCTACTTGGAAAAGCATGGTGAAGGCAATGATTGAAAAAGGTGATAGTTATGAGAAGATCAAGGCGAAATATCCTTTGATGAGCGAAGATGACTACAAGGAGTTCAAGATCAAGTGCGAGAGCCCCGCAACCTCCGAATCAAGTCAGTGGGGGAAAGAAATGCGGCAGTTGAACTTAGGGGTCCACCAACTCGGTCCCGGCGGTTACAGAGTGGCGGAGCCTATATGGGACAAGGAGGACGCGGAGCGTGCCGAGCAAGGCCTACCGCCCCGCTTCGAGAAATACCGTGACAGCAGACCAGGAACTTTCTCAGGGCCCGGTACAAGGAGGACCCGGTAACAAAGGAGCTTACCACGAATCCGAAGACCAAGGCGCTTGAGCTTGTTCTGGTAAGGAATACACCCCCGCGTAATTAGCTCCATATGGTTGCATTCTAATTAATCCCCAATATTTCTAAATGGTTCACGTTCCTTCCGCGGGACAATGAAAGCAGTAGCGCGGGGTCGTCTCAGAGCTCCCCTTTCGACACCCCTTTGAATAGGGCGTTGAACGTAATGAAAAACAAGGATAAGCTCAGTAAGCCGACATCAGCTGGTCGTGTGGCCGGCAAAGGCTTGTCCACAAAATGGTCGTTATACTATACCGCTGGTGGGCGAAAGGAGAAAAAGACCAGCTCAGAAAGCCAGTCGCGTGAGGTTGAAGCACTCAAGGCACAAGTGGCGCGGATTCCGGAGCTTGTCCAAGAGCAAGTGGAACAACAACTGGGAATGAAGCTCAACACCATGGTGCCTATGTTGATTCATGGGCTGACGACGTGGATTGCGGGCGGCCAATAGGGGCCTCCCCCGGTTCCCAGCTTCACGGCCAGCAACTCACACAGCGCGCAGGCGGCTGTTGGAAATATGCCCTAGAGGCAATAATAAAAGTATTATTATATTTCATTGTTCATGATAATTGTCTTGTATTCATGCTATAACTGTATTATCCGGAAATCGTAATACACGTGTGAATACTTAGACCACACTATGTCCCTGGTAAGCCTCTAGTTGACCAGCCCGTTGTGATCAACAGATAGTCATGGTTTCCTGACTATGGACATTGGATGTCATTGATAACGGGATCACATCATTAGGAGAATGATGTGATGGACAAGACCCAATCCTAAGCATAGCATAAAAGATCGTGTAGTTCGTTTTGCTAGAGCTTTGCAAGTGTCAAGTATCTCTTCCTTCGACCATGAGATCGTGTAACTCCCGGATACCGTAAGAATGCCTTGGGTGTGCCAAACGTCACAACGTAACTGGGTGACTATAAAGGTGCATTACAGGTATCTCCGAAAGTAGCTGTTGGGTTGACACGGATCGAGACTGGGATTTGTCACTCCGTATGATGGAGAGGTATCTCTGGGCCCACTCAGTAATGCATCATCATAATGAGCTCAAAGTGACCAAGGTGTTGGACACGGGATCATGCATTACGGTACGAGTAAAGTGACTTGCCGGTAACGAGACTGAACAAGGTATTGGGATACCGACGATCAAGTCTCGGGCAAGTAACATACCGATTGGCAAAGGGAATTGTATACAGGGTTTGATCGAATCCTCGACATAGTGGTTCATCCGATGACAACATCGAGGAGCATGTGGGAGCCATCATGGGTATCCAGATCCCGCTGATGGTTATTGACTAAGAGAGTCTCGGTCATGTCTACATGTCTCCCGAACCCGTAGGGTCTACACACTTAAGGTTCAGTCACGCTAGGGTTGTAGGGATATGTATATGCAGTAACCCGAATGTTGTTCGGAGTCCCGGATGAGATCCCGGACGTCACGAGGAGTTCCGGAATGGTCCGGAGGTAAAGATTTATATATGGGAAGTCCTGTTTCGGGCATCGGGACAAGTTTCGGGGTTATCGGTATTGTACCGGGACCACCGGAGGGGTCCCGGGGGCCCACCGGGTGGGGCCACCCATCCCCGGGGGCCACATGGGCTGTAGGGGGTGCGCCTTGGCCTACATGGGCCAAGGGCACCAGCCCCACAAGGCCCATGCGCCTAGGGTTTCCAAGGGGGAGGAGTCCTACTAGTGGAAGGCACCTCCTAGGTGCCTTGGGGGGGAGGGAATCCCCCTTGGCCGCCGCACCCCCTAGGAGATTTGATCTCCTAGGGCCGGCCACCCCCCTTGGCACCCCTATATATAGTGGGGGGAGAGGAGGGACTTCATAGCTGGTGCCCTGGCCTTTGGTTGCCTCCTTCTCCCTCCCCAACACCTCCTCCAACTCCATAGCGCTTAGCGAAGCTCTGCCGGAGTACTGCAGCTCCAACAACACCACGCCGTCGTGCTGCTGCTGGTGCCATCTCCCTCAACCTCTCCTCCCTTCCTTGCTGGATCAAGAAGGAGGAGACGTGGCTGTTTCCGTACGTGTGTTGAACGCGGAGGTGCCGTCCGTTCGGCGCAGGTCATCGGTGATTTGAATCACGTCGAGTACGACTACATCATCACCTTGCAAGCTTCCGCACGCGATCTACAAGTGGTATGTAGATGCAAACTCTCTCCCTAGACTCGTTGCTTAGATGAACTCATAGATGGATCTTGGTGAAACCGTAGGAAAAATTTTAATTTTCTGCAACGTTCCCCAACAGTGGTATCAGAGCTAGGTCTATGCGTAGTTCTCTTTGCACGAGTAGAACACAACTTTGTTGTGGGCGTGGATTTTGTCATCTTACTTGCCTCTACTAGTCTTTTCTTGCTCAACGGTATTGTGGGATGAAGCGGCCCGGACCAACCTTACACGTACGCTTACGTGAGACCGGTTTCACCGACTGACATGCACTAGTTGCATAAGGTGGCTGGCGGGTGTCTGTCTCTCCCACTTTAGTTGGAGCGGAATCGATGAACAGGGCCCTTATGAAGGGTAAATAGAAGTTGACAAAATCACGTTGTGGTGATTCGTAGGTAAGAAAACGTTCTTGCTAGAACCCAATTGCAGCCACGTAAAAGATGCAACAACAATTAGAAGACGTCTAACTTGTTTTTGCAGCGATTGATCATGTGATGTGATATGGCCAGAAGTTGTGATGAATGATGAATTGTGATGTATGAGATCATGTTCTTTGTAATAGGATTCACGACCTGCATGTCGATGAGTATGACAACCGGCAGGAGCCATAGGAGTTGTCATTATTTTTTGTATGACCTGCGTGTCATTGAATTACGTCATGTAAACTACTTTACTTTATTGCTAAACATTAGTCATAGAAGTAGAAGTAGTCGTTGGCGTGACAACTTCATGAAGACACGATGATGGAGATCATGATGATGGAGATCATGGTGTCAAGCCGGTGACGAGATGATCATGGAGCCCCGAAGATCAAGATCAATGGAGCTATATGATATTGGCCATATCATGTCACAAATATAATTGCATGTGATGTTTATTATGTATTATGCATCTTGTTTACTTAGGACGACGATAGTAAATAAGATGATCCCTTATAAAATTTCAAGAAGTGTTCTCCCCTAACTGTGCACCGTTGCTACAGTTCGTCGTTTCTAAGCACCACGTGATGATCGGGTGTGATGGATTCTTACGTTCACATACAACGGGTGTAAGACAGTTTTACACAGCGAAAACACTTAGGGTTAACTTGACGAGCCTAGCATGTACAGACATGGCCTCGGAACACGGAGACCGAAAGGTCGAACACGAGTCGTATGGAAGATACGATCAACATGAAAATGTTCACCGACGATGACTAGTCCGTCTCACGTGATGATCGGACACGGGCTGGTCGACTCGGATCGTGTAACACTTAGATGACTAAAGGGATGTCTAATCTAAGTGGGAGTTCATAATTTGATTAGAACTTCATTATCATGAACATAGTCTAAAACCTTTGCAAATATGTCTTGTAGATCAATGGCCAACGCTAATGTCAACATGAACTTCAACGCGTTCCTAGAGAAAACCAAGCTGAAAGATGATGGCAGCAACTATACGGACTGGGTCCGGAACCTGAGGATCATCCTCATAGCTGCCAGGAAACAATATGTCCTAGAAGGACCGCTAGGTGACGCTCCCGTCCCAGAGAACCAAGACATTATGAATGCTTGGCAAACTCGCGCTGATGATTACTCCCTCGTTCAGTGCGGCATGCTTTACAGCTTAGAACCGGGGCTCCAAAAGCGTTTTGAGCATCACGGAGCATATGAGATGTTCGAAGAGCTGAAACTAGTTTTTCAAGCTCATGCCCGGGTCGAGAGATATGATGTCTCCGACAAGTTCTACAGTTGTAAGATGGAGGAAAACAGTTCTGTCAGTGAGCACATCCTGAAGATGTCTGGGTTGCACAACCGTATGACCCAGCTAAACATTAACCTCCCAGATGAGGCGGTCATTGACAGAATCCTCCAGTCGCTCCCACCAAGCTACAAAAGCTTTGTGATGAACTACAACATGCAAGGAATGGAAAAGACCATTCCTGAATTGTTCTCGATGCTGAAGTCAGCAGAGGCTGAAATCAAGAAAGAACATCAAGTGTTGATGGTCAATAAGACCACTAAGTTCAAGAAGGGCAAGGGTAAGAAGAACTTCAAGAAGGACGGCAAAGATGTTGCCGCGCCTGGTAAGCCAGTTACCGGGAAGAAGTCAAGGAATGGACCCAAGCCTGAGACTGAGTGCTTTTATTGCAAGGGGAAGGGTCACTGGAAGCGGAACTGCCCCAAATACTTAGCGGATAAGAAGGCCGGCAACACCAAAGGTATATTTGATATACATGTGATTGATGTGTACCTTACCAGTAATCGTAGTAACTCCTGGGTATTTGATACCGGTGCCGTTGCTCATATTTGTAACTCACAGCAGGAGCTGCGGAATAAACGGAGACTGGCAAAGGACGAGGTGACGATGCGCGTCGGGAATGGTTCCAAAGTCGATGTGATCGCCGTCGGCACGCTGCCTCTACATTTACCTACGGGATTAGTTTTGAACCTCAATAAATGTTATTTAGTGCCAAGTTTGAGCATGAACATTGTATCTGGATCTCGTTTAATACGAGATGGCTACTCATTTAAGTCTGAGAATAATGGTTGTTCGATTTATATGAGAGATATGTTTTATGGTCATGCTCCGATGGTCAATGGTTTATTCTTAATGAATCTCGAGCGTAATATTACACATGTTCATAGTGTAGATGCCAAAAGATTTAAAGTTGATAACGATAGTCCCACATACTTGTGGCACTGCCGCCTTGGTCACATTGGTGTCAAGCGCATGAAGAAGCTCCATGCTGATGGACTTTTAGAGTCTCTTGATTATGAATCATTTGACACGTGCGAACCCTGCCTCTTAGGTAAAATGACCAAGACTCCGTTCTCCGGAACAATGGAGCGAGCAACCAACTTGTTGGAAATCATACATACCGATGTGTGCGGTCCAATGAGCGTTGAGGCTCGCGGAGGATATCGTTATGTTCTCACTCTCACAGATGACTTGAGTAGATATGGGTATGTCTACTTAATGAAACACAAGTCTGAGACCTTTGAAAAGTTCAAGGAATTTCAGAATGAGGTGGAGAATCAACGTGACCGAAAGATAAAATTCTTACGATCAGATCGTGGAGGAGAATACTTAAGTCACGAATTTGGTACACACTTAAAGAAATGTGGAATCGTTTCACAGCTCACGCCGCCTGGAACACCTCAGCGAAACGGTGTGTCCGAACGTCGTAATCGCACTCTATTGGATATGGTGCGGTCTATGATGTCTCTTACCGATTTACCGCTATCATTTTGGGGATACGCTCTAGAGACAGCTACATTCACTTTAAATAGGGCACCGTCTAAATCCGTTGAGACGACACCGTATGAATTATGGTTTGGAAAGAAACCTAAGCTGTCGTTTCTAAAAGTTTGGGGATGCGAAGCTTATGTCAAGAAACTTCAACCTGAAAAGCTCGAACCGAAGTCGGAAAAATGCGTATTCATAGGATACCCTAAGGAAACTATAGGGTATACCTTCTACTTAAGATCCGAAGGCAAGATCTTTGTTGCCAAGAACGGATGCTTTCTGGAGAAAGAGTTTCTCTCGAAAGAAGTAAGTGGGAGGAAAGTAGAACTCGATGAAGTACTACCTCTTGAGCGGGATAGTGACGCAGCACAGGAAACCATTCCTATGATGCCCACATCAACTGAAGAGGAAAACCATGATGATGATCAAGGTACTTCGGATCAAGTTACTACTGAACTTCGTAGGTCCACAAGGACACGTTCCGCACCAGAGTGGTACGGCAACCCTGTCCTGGAAATCATGTTGTTAGACAACAATGAACCTTCGAACTATGAAGAAGCAATGACGGGCCCGGATTCCAACAAATGGCTTGAAGCCATGAAATCCGAGATAGAATCCATGTATGAAAACAAAGTATGGACTTTGACAGACTTGCCCGATGATCGGCGAGCGATAGAAAACAAATGGATCTTTAAGAAGAAGACGGACGCGGATGGTAATGTTACCATCTATAAAGCTCGACTTGTCGCTAAGGGTTATCGACAGGTTCAAGGGATTGACTACGACGAGACATTCTCTCCCGTAGCGAAGCTAAAGTCCGTCCGAATCATGTTAGCAATTGCCGCATACTATGATTATGAGATATGGCAGATGGACGTCAAAACAGCATTCCTTAACGGGCATCTTAAGGAAGAACTGTATATGATGCAGCCGGAAGGTTTTGTCGATCCTCAGAACGCTAACAAAGTATGCAAGCTCCAGCGATCCATTTATGGACTGGTGCAAGCATCTCGGAGTTGGAACATTCGCTTTGATGAGATGATCAAAGCGTTTGGGTTTATGCAGACTTATGGAGAAGCCTGCGTTTACAAGAAAGTGAGTGGGAGCTCTGTAGCATTTCTCATATTATATGTAGATGACATACTCCTGATGGGAAATAATATAGAATTTCTGGACAGCATTAAGGCCTACTTGAATAAGTGTTTTTCAATGAAGGACCTTGGAGAAGCTGCTTATATATTAGGCATCAAGATCTATAGAGATAGATCGAGACGCCTCATAGGTCTTTCACAAAGTACATACCTTGATAAGATTTTGAAGAGATTCAGAATGGATCAGTCCAAGAAGGGGTTCTTGCCTATGTTACAAGGTATGAGACTGAGCTCAGCTCAGTCACCGACCACGGCAAAAGATAAAGAAGAGATGAGTGTCATCCCCTATGCTTCAGCCATAGGATCTATTATGTATGCCATGCTGTGTACCAGACCCGATGTAAACCTTGCCGTAAGTTTGGTAGCAAGATACCAAAGTAATCCCGGCAAGGAACACTGGACAGCGGTCAAGAATATCCTGAAGTACCTGAAAAGGACAAAGGACATGTTTCTCGTTTATGGAGGAGACGAAGAGCTCGTCGTAAAGGGTTACGTCGACGCTAGCTTTGACTCAGATCCGGATGACTCTAAGTCACAAACCGGATACGTGTATATGTTGAATGGTGGAGCAGTAAGCTGGTGCAGCTGCAAGCAGAGCGTCGTGGCGGGATCTACGTGTGAAGCGGAGTACATGGCAGCCTCGGAGGCAGCACATGAAGCGATTTGGGTGAAGGAGTTCATCACCGACCTAGGAGTCATACCCAATGCGTCGGGGCCGATCAAACTCTTCTGTGACAACACTGGAGCTATTGCCCTCGCAAAGGAGCCCAGGTTTCACAAGAAGACCAGGCACATCAAGCGTCGTTTCAACTCCATCCGTGAAAATGTTCAAGATGGAGACATAGAGATTTGCAAAGTGCACACGGATCTGAATGTCGCAGATCCGCTGACTAAACCTCTCTCGCGTGCAAAACATGATCAACACCAGAACTCTATGGGTGTTCGATTCATCACAATGTAACTAGATTAGTGACTCTAGTGCAAGTGGGAGACTGTTGGAAATATGCCCTAGAGGCAATAATAAAAGTATTATTATATTTCATTGTTCATGATAATTGTCTTGTATTCATGCTATAACTGTATTATCCGGAAATCGTAATACACGTGTGAATACTTAGACCACACTATGTCCCTGGTAAGCCTCTAGTTGACCAGCCCGTTGTGATCAACAGATAGTCATGGTTTCCTGACTATGGACATTGGATGTCATTGATAACGGGATCACATCATTAGGAGAATGATGTGATGGACAAGACCCAATCCTAAGCATAGCATAAAAGATCGTGTAGTTCGTTTTGCTAGAGCTTTGCAAGTGTCAAGTATCTCTTCCTTCGACCATGAGATCGTGTAACTCCCGGATACCGTAAGAATGCCTTGGGTGTGCCAAACGTCACAACGTAACTGGGTGACTATAAAGGTGCATTACAGGTATCTCCGAAAGTAGCTGTTGGGTTGACACGGATCGAGACTGGGATTTGTCACTCCGTATGACGGAGAGGTATCTCTGGGCCCACTCGGTAATGCATCATCATAATGAGCTCAAATTGACCAAGGTGTTGGACACGGGATCATGCATTACGGTACGAGTAAAGTGACTTGCCGGTAACGAGACTGAACAAGGTATTGGGATACCGACGATCAAGTCTCGGGCAAGTAACGTACCGATTGGCAAAGGGAATTGTATACAGGGTTTGATCGAATCCTCGACATAGTGGTTCATCCGATGACAACATCGAGGAGCATGTGGGAGCCATCATGGGTATCCAGATCCCGCTGATGGTTATTGACTAAGAGAGTCTCGGTCATGTCTACATGTCTCCCGAACCCGTAGGGTCTACACACTTAAGGTTCAGTCACGCTAGGGTTGTAGGGATATGTATATGCAGTAACCCGAATGTTGTTCGGAGTCCCGGATGAGATCCCGGACGTCACGAGGAGTTCCGGAATGGTCCGGAGGTAAAGATTTATATATGGGAAGTCCTGTTTCGGGCATCGGGACAAGTTTCGGGGTTATCGGTATTGTACCGGGACCACCGGAGGGGTCCCGGGGGCCCACCGGGTGGGGCCACCCATCCCCGGGGGCCACATGGGCTGTAGGGGGTGCGCCTTGGCCTACATGGGCCAAGGGCACCAGCCCCACAAGGCCCATGCGCCTAGGGTTTCCAAGGGGGAGGAGTCCTACTAGTGGAAGGCACCTCCTAGGTGCCTTGGGGGGGAGGGAATCCCCCTTGGCCGCCGCACCCCCTAGGAGATTTGATCTCCTAGGGCCGGCCACCCCCCCTTGGCACCCCTATATATAGTGGGGGGAGAGGAGGGACTTCATAGCTGGTGCCCTGGCCTTTGGTTGCCTCCTTCTCCCTCCCCAACACCTCCTCCAACTCCATAGCGCTTAGCGAAGCTCTGCCGGAGTACTGCAGCTCCAACAACACCACGCCGTCGTGCTGCTGCTGGTGCCATCTCCCTCAACCTCTCCTCCCTTCCTTGCTGGATCAAGAAGGAGGAGACGTGGCTGTTTCCGTACGTGTGTTGAACGCGGAGGTGCCGTCCGTTCGGCGCAGGTCATCGGTGATTTGAATCACGTCGAGTACGACTACATCATCACCTTGCAAGCTTCCACACGCGATCTACAAGTGGTATGTAGATGCAAACTCTCTCCCTAGACTCGTTGCTTAGATGAACTCATAGATGGATCTTGGTGAAACCGTAGGAAAATTTTTAATTTTCTGCAACGTTCCCCAACAGCGGCGCCATTGGTGTCTCCAGCGGAGGCGTTATTCGTGTCTCCGGCGCCGGCACGGGCATTGGAGCTTAATGCACCCGGGTGTACGCCAGCCGGCACCTCGCCAGCAAGCGGCCCCTCCGTCAGTTGCACGCCCGCCGTTCGCGGTGCCTGAACATTAGCCGAGCTCGACGGCATCACGGTAACTAAGCCTCTCGGCCGATGACTTCATCTCCTTGCCTTTGACTGGGCATCCCTGACGCCCTACATGTTTTCGCAGGGCACCGCCGACGTTCCTTGCACCCTCCTGCACTTCATGGGCGGCGAGTTGGTCGATGTCGCTAAGGGTAGAATCGTTCAACCGGGCAACCCCGTGTTCCACGGTAATCCGATGCCACCCACAGTGTATAGGGTTGAAGTGGTTCGGGTGTTGCCAGGCTGCGACGAGTTGTTACCTCCGATTCGACCCGCTGGGGCCGACGAAGAAGAAGAGATGACCCTTAGGGCATGCGTAAGCTGGCCCCTGCTTTGGCCAAAGAGCCAGAATCGTTTGGGGGCGGGTGACACCACCCCACAGACAAGACCGCTAGTCGTGCCGGTGCCAAGCCATGGCAAGAACGCCGCAACGCTACCGGACATGCCGGACATCCCTATGGCACAGGATCCGAGCATGCATATGGAATAGGATCCGGACGACGATGACAACGACGACGATACATTTACCAACGTCGATATGTACTTTGACGAACATAGGTACGGTGACGAGTTCTGCGGGCCTCCTTCTCAAGAACCCAACCAAGACGACCGCGATCTAGCTGGTACGGCGGAGAAACCCAGTTGCAACAGGCGTCGTCTGGCGTTTAGCTCTCAGGAGACGCCTCCAGCTGCTGCCTTCACCGAGCCTCAGATAGCTGAGGTGCCAAATATTATCAGCCCCAACACGCTCAAGAAGGCGGTCTGTGAGTAGAATCGGTCCCATTACAGCAGATCAAGAAGAAGGGACGGAAACGAAAGGCTAAAAAGGGCACCGGTGCGAGCCAGCCGGCACCGAGTACTATCCGTGCTCAGGACGGGCCACCTTCACCTAAGGATATCTCGAGGAGGGTGCATGTGGTGGGTAGGGCGATGCTACCGACAAATATGCTCAATGCTGCAACCGGTGTTATGCGGAGTCTGCATGACAGTGTTCTTTGTTTGGAGAAGCGGCGTCTCAGAGAGAATGATGTGGCATACCCGGTTTTCGTGGCCAAGGTGCCAGAGGGCAAGGGCTCTGTCGATGGTGCCATCGGGGGTACGATCGTCCTACAGTTTGATGACATCTTTGCTATGTTTAACCTTCATCTGCTGCACTACACCTTCGTTCGACTGTTTTCGCTGAGTATGGAGATGCGGATCATTAGAGACAGGACCCCGGACATCGTGATAGTCGACCCCTTCTACATGCGTGCCATGCTCTTGGGCAGCGCTGGGGACTGCCAAGTTGCGAGTTCACACCTCGAAGGCGTCATTCTGGCAAACCCAGATAAGGATAACTTCGTCGTGTCTTACTTTCCCGAGTAAGTCATCCCTTAACCGCCCCAAAACAAATGATTTCTTAGATTTCGATCGTTCTTTCTTTTTTCTAACATTCTGTGTTCTGTGCAGTGACACACATTGCACACTCATCCTCTTAAGCCCAAAATATTCCATGGCCACGTATTTTGACCTGAACCGTGACTCCAAGATAGACTACACAAATATCAAGAAAGTTCTTGATGATGTTCTCCCCGGCTACACCAAATCTGGAGGCACCTTCACCAGGCCAGTTCGTAGGTACGGCAGGCACGTGTTCGCCCACAATACTAAGTTCTGCTGCGTCAAGCAGCCGCCTGGCGGTCAGAAGGATGCCTACTACGCCCTCCATCACATGCGGGCGATCGTACGGGACCATCATCACCTTCTGCTACCAGATAATCTCAAAGATTGGGCCGCGAGCTTGTCGGCAATCCAGGACGCGGACATCAGACAAGAATTCTTGCGCATCCAGTCAGAGTTAGCGGAAATCATCCATCAAGATGTCCTTCATACCTCGGGGCAATTCTACCTCAGATATCAACCGTCCAACAGTGAGATAGACACAGCGCTACAAATGCAGGCTGACAACGCCCGCGATTTCATGACCATCACGATAGACGGCGGCTTCATCCATGCTCCGGTCCCATGAGTCGAGTCAAAAGTAGTGATGCTATGTGTAGTTCTGAAACATTGATTGGCTCATGTTGTAATTAAACTTTAATGAATTGTATGTCTCTTTGGTTTGCACAGTCGTTCAACTTAGATGTAATCGATGCTATTTATTAGTAGGACCATGAATCGTGCTATTAATGTCTTGCTTTTCTCTTCCGATCCTTTTGTTGCATACTTATATATTGCTTATGTATTGTCTGTTGTTTGGCTTGTGCATAGAGATGTCGTCGTATGTCGTGTACAAGGGTAAGGTTCCCGGAGTCTACGACGACTGGGAGGAGTGTCGGAGACATGTTCACCGTTTCAGCGGTAACAGTTACAAAGGGTACACCACTAGGGCGGAGGCGGAATCTAGATACGCCCGCTATCTAGCGGGAGAGAGGAGGGAGCGTTGGAGGAACCGGATGAAGACCAGTTTCATTGCGATGATGCTCATCGTGATGACCGCAGCTCTCTTCTATGTGATGGTAGTTTAGATGATCGATATCGACTTGTAATGTAAAGACAAACTTGGTACTCGCGGTCTCGAGACTTGTAATGTTTTATCTTTGTTCGGTCTTTTGAATTCGGAGACTAATATGATGAATTGTATTCGGAGACTAATCTTCTATTGTATTCGATGAATCTGTTGTTGCACTGTGCTGCTGTCTATATTCTGTCCAATAATATATTTTGTAACCTGTGCAAAAATCAGAAAAGTAAAAAAAATAAAACCTAATATTCATACTAATGACGCATCACCTCAAAATGCGCCATTAGTATGCCAAAGGATACTAATGGCGCATCACTACACAGTGTGCCATTAGTATGCCAAAGGATACTAATGGCGCATCACCCCACAGTGTGCCATTAGTATGCCAAAGGATACTAATGGCGCATCACCCCACAGTGCGCCATTAGTATGCCAAATCACGTGGGTAAATATGGCCCCCTGGGAGGCATACTAATGGCGCATGGTGGTCTATACTAATGGCGCACGACGTGGTGCGCCATTAGTATACCAGATACTAATGGCGCACCAGTGGTGCGCCATTAGTAAAAAATACTAGTGGCGTGGTACTAGTAGCGCACCAGTAGTGCGCCATTAGTAGGCAAAACTGGTGCGCCACTAGTAGGCCTTTTCCTAGTAGTGTGATGATCATCATTATTAGAGCATTGTCCCAGTGAGGAAAGGATGATGGAGACTATGATTCCCCCAGAAGTCGGGATGAGACTCCGGACGAAAAATAAAGAAAGAAAAAAAAGAGGCCATAAAAAAGAAAAAAAGAAAAGGCCCAAATAAAAAAATGAGAGAAAAAGAGAGAAGGGGCAATGCTACTATCCTTTTTCCACACTTGTGCTTCGAAGTAGCACCATGATCTTCATGATAGAGAGTCTCTTATGTTGTCACTTTCATATACTAGTGGGAATTTTTCATTATAGAACTTGGCTTGTATATTCCAATGATGGGCTTCCTCAAAATGCCCTAGGTCTTCGTGAGCATGCAAGTTGGATGCACACCCACTTAGTTTATTTTGTTGAGCTTTCATACATTTACAGCTCTAGTGCATCCGTTGCATGGCAATCCCTACTCACTCACATTAATATCTATTGATGGGCATCTCCATAGCCCGTTGATACGCCTAGTTGATGTGAGACTATCTTCTCCATTTTGTCTTCCCCACAATCACCATTATATTCCACCTATAGTGCTATATCTATGGCTCACGCTCATGTATTGCGTGAAGATTGAAAAAGTTTGAGAACATCAAAAGTATGAAACAATTGCTTGGCTTGTCATCGGGGTTGTGCATGATTTAAATATTTTGTGTGATGAAGATAGAGCATAGCCAGACTATACGATTTTGTAGGGATAGCTTTCTTTGGCCATGTTATTTTGAGAAGACATAATTGCTTGGTTAGTATGCTTGAAGTATTATTGTTTTATGTCAATATTAAACATTTGTTTTCAATCTTTCGGATATGAACATTCATGCCACCATAAAGAACATTACATTGAAAATTATGTGAGGTAGTAATCCACATCAAAAATTCTGTTTTTATCATTTACCTACTCGAGACGAGCAGGAATTAAGCTTGGGGATGCTTGATACGTCTCCAACATATCTATAATTTTTGATTGTTCCATGCTATTATATTATCTGTTTTGGATGTTTAATGGGCTTTTATATGCAATTTTATATTATTTTTGGGACTAACCTATTAACCGAAGGCCCAGTGCAAATTGTTGTTTTTTGTGCCTATTTCAGTGTTTCACAGAAAAGGAATATCAAACGGAATCCAAACGGACCGAAACCTTCACAAGGATCTTTTTTCGAACAAACGCAATCCAGGAGACTTGGAGTGGAGGTCAAGGAAGCAACGATGCGACCACGAGGTAGGGAGGCGCACCTAGGGGGATAGGTGGGCCCCCACCCTCGTGGGGCCCACGGAAATCCACCAACCTACTTCTTTCGCATATATATACTCTTATACCTTGAAAACATCCAGGGAGCCACGAAACCACTTTCACACCACCGCAACCTTCTGTACCCGTGATATCCCATCTGGGGACCTTTTCCGGCGATCTGCCGGAGGGGGATTCGATCACGGAGGGCTTCGACATCAACACCATAGCCTCTCCGATGATGTGTGAGTAGTTTACCATAGACCTTCGGGTCCATAGTTATTAGCTAGACGGCTTCTTCTCTATCTTTGGTTCTCAATACAAAGTTCTCCTCGATGTTCTTGGAGATCTATTCGATGTAATACTTTTTGTTGTGTGTTTGCCGAGATCCGATGAATTGTGGGTTTATGATCAAGATTATCTATGAGCAATATTTGATTCTTCTCTGAATTCTTATATGCATGATTTGATATCTTTGCAAGTCTCTTCGAATTTTCGGTTTAGTTTGGCCTACTAGATTGATCTTTCTTGGAATGGGAGAAGTGCTTAGCTTTGGGTTCAATCTTGCGGTGCTCGATCCCAGTGACAGAAAGGGAACCAACACGTATTGTATTGTTTCCATCGAGGATAAAAAGATGGGGTTTATATCATATTGCTTGAGTTTATCCCTCTACATCATGTCATCTTGCCTAATGTGTTACTCTGTTCTTATGAACTTAATACTCTAGATGCATGCTGGATAGCGATCGATGTGTGGAGTAATAGTAGTAGATGCAGAATCGTTTCGGTCTACTTGATACGGACGTGATGCCTGTGTTTATGATCATGCCTAGATATTCTCATAACTATGCGCTTTTCTATCAATTGATCGGTAGTAATTTGTTCACCCACCGTAATATATGTTATCCTAAGAGAAGCCACTAGTGAAACCTATGGCCCCGGGTCTATTTTACATCATATAAGTTTCCAATCTACAATTCTAGTTTACTACTTATTTTGCAATCTTTACTTTCCAATCTATACAACAAAAATACCAAAAATATTTATCTTATTATCTTTATCAGATCTCACTTTTGCAAGTGGTCGTGAAGGGATTGACAACCCCTTTATCGCGTTGGTTGCAAGGTTCTTGATTGTTTGTGCAGGTACTAGGTGACTTGCGTGTAGTCTCCTACTGGATTGATACCTTGGTTCTCGAAAACTGAGGGAAATACTTATGCTACTTTGCTACATCACCCTTTCCTCTTCAAGGGAAAACCAACGCATGCTCCAGAGGTAGCAGAACGTAGAGCTTATCACACTCGATCATCATGTGGTGTCTGGGCACGACAAACTGTCGCAATGGTGCATACTCAGGGAGAACACTTATACCTTGAAATTTAGTGAGGGGTCATCTTATAATGCTACCGCCGTACTAAGCAAAATAAGATGCATAAAAGATAAACATCATATGCAATCAAAATATGTGACATGATATGGCCATTATCATATTGTGCCTTTGATCTCCATCTCCAAAGTACCGTCATGATCTCCATCATCACCGGCATGACACCATGATCTCCATCATCTTGATCTCTATCAACGTGTCGTCACATGGTCGATTCGCCAACTATTGCTTTTGCAACTATTGCTATCGCATAGCAATAAAGTAAAGTAATTGTATGGTGCTTGCATTTTATGCAATAAAGAGACAACCATAAAGCTCCTGCCGGTTACCATTAACTTTAACAAAATATGATCATCTCATACAAAAATTTATATCTCATCACGTCTTGACCACATCACATGACAACATGGCCTGCAAAAACAAGTTAGACGTCCTCTACTTTGTTGTTGCAAGTTTTACATGGCTGCTACGGGCTTAGTAAGAACTTTTCTTACCTACGCATCAACAACCACAACGATTTTTCGTCAAGTGTGTTGTTTTAACCTTCAACAAGGACCGGGCATAGTCACACTCGATTTAACTAAAGCTGGAGAAACAGACACCCACTAGCCACCTATGTGCGAAGCATGGCGGTAGAACTAGTCTCATGAACGCGGTCATGTAATGTCGGTCTGGGCTGATTCATCCAACAATACCGCCGAATCAAAGTATGACATGCTGGTAAGGATTATGACTATTATCGCCCACAACTCTTTGTGTTCTACTCGTGCATATAACATCTACGCATAGACCTGGCTCGGATGCCACTGTTGGGGAACATAGTATTTCAAAAAATTTGCTACGATCACGCAAGATCTATCTAGGAGAAGCATAGCAACGAGTGGGGAGGGTGTGTCCATGTACCCTCGTAGACCGAAAGCGGAAGCGTTTAGTAACGCAGTTGATGTAGTCGAACGTCTTCACGATCCAACCGATCCAAGTACCGAACGCACGGCACCTCCGCGATTTGCACATGTTCAGCTCGGTGACGTCCCTTGAACTCTTGATCCAGTTGGGGCCGAGGGAGAGTTTCGTCAGCACGAGGGATGGTGACGTGATGATGAAGTTACCAATGCAGGGCTTCACCTAAGCACTACGACAATATGATCGAGGTGGAAAACTGTGGAGGGGGGCACCGCACACGGCTAAGAAAAATCTTGCAGTGCCTTTGGGGTGCCCCTGCCCAAGTATATAAAAGAGGGGGGAAGAGGAGGCCGTCCTAGGACGGGCATGCCTATAGGGGGAGTCCAACTAGGATTCCCAATCCTAGTTGGAGTCCCCTTCCTTTTTCCAAGAGGGGAGAGAGGGAAGGAGTAGGAGAGGGAGAAGGAAAGAGAGGGAGGCGCCGCCCCCTCCCTAGTCCAATACGGACTTGCCATGGGGTGGGGCGCGACCACCCCTTGAGGCCCTTCTTTCCTTTCCCGAATGGCCCATTAAGGCCCACTACTTCCCCCAGTGAATTCCCGCAACTCTCCGGTATTCCGAAAAATTTCTGAATCACTCGGAACCTTTTTTGATGTCCGAATATAGCCTTCCAATATATCGATCTTTACGTCTCGACCATTTCGAGACTCCTTGTCATGTCCGTGATCTCATCCGGGACTCCGAACAACCTTCGGTACATCAAATCACATAACTCATAGTAGAAATCGCCTTTGAACGTTAAGCGTGCGGACCCTATGGGTTCGAGAACTATGTAGACATGACCGAGACACATCTCCGGTCAATAAAAATAGCGGAACCTGGATGCTCATATTGGCTCCTACATATTCTACGAAGATCTTTATCGTTCAAACTGCATAACAACATACGTTGTTCCCTTTGTCATCGGTATGTTACTTGCCTGAGATTCGATCGTCGGTATCCTCATACCTAGTTCAATCTCGTTACCAGCAAGTCTCTTTACTTGTTCCGTAATGCATCATCCCGTAACTAACTCTTTAGTCACATTGCTTGCAAGGCTTATAGTGATGAGCATTATCGAGAGGGCCCAGAGATACCTCTCCGACAATCGGAGTGACAAATCCTAATCTCGATCTATGCCAACTCAACAAACACCATCGGAGACACCTGTAGAGCATCTTTATAACCACCTAGTTACGTTGTGACGTTTGATAGCTGATACGTCTCCAACATATCTACTTTTCCAAACACTTCTGCCCTTGTTTGGACTCTAACTTGCATGGTTTGAATGGAACTAACCCGGACTAACGTTGTTTTCAGCAGAATTGCCATGGTGTTATTTTTGTGCGGAAATAAAAGTTCTCAGAATGACCTGAAAATCCACGGAGACATGTTTTGGAATTAATAAAAAATACTGGCGAAAGAATCAGCATCAGGGGGCCCACACCCTATCCACGTGGGTGCAGGGCGCCCCCCCCTTGGGGCGCGCCCCCTGCCTCGTGGGCCCCCTGGGACTCTATTGACCTCAACTTCAACTCTATATATTCATGTTCGGAGAGAAAAAATAGGAGAGAAGGATTCATCACGTTTTACGATACGGAGCCGCCGCCAAGCCCTAATCTTCCTTAGGAGGGCTGATCTGGAGTCCGTTCGGGGCTCTAGAGAGGGGAATCCGTCGCCATCGTCATCATCAACCTTCCTCCATCACCAATTTCATGATGCTCACCGCCGTGCGTGAGTAATCTCATCGTAGGCTTGCTGGATGGTGATGGGTTGGATGAGATTTACCATGTAATCGAGTTAGTTTTGTTATGGTTTGATCCCTAGTATCCATTATGTTCTAAGATTGATGTTTCTATGACTTTGCTATGCTTAATGCTTGTCACTAGGGCCGGAGTTCCATGATTTCAGATCTGAACCTATTATGTTTTCATGAATATATGTGAGTTATTGATCCTATTTTGCAAGTCAATAGTCACCTACTATGTGTTATGATCCGGCAACCCCGAAGTGACAATAATCGGGAGGACTCCCGGTGATGGCCGTAGTTTGAGGAGTTCATGTATTCACTAAGTGTTAGTGCTTTGGTCCAGTACTCTATTAAAAGGAGGCCTTAATATCCCTTAGTTTCCAATAGGACCCCGCTGCCATGGGAGGGTAGGACAAAAGATGTCATGCAAGTTCTTTCCATAAGCACGTATGACTATATTCAGAATACATGCCTATATTACATTGATGAACTGGAGCTAGTTCTATGTCACCCTATGTTATAACTGTTGCATGAGGAATAGCATCCAACATAATTATCAATCATTGATCCATTGCCTACAAGCTTTTCACATATTGATCTTTGCTCAGTTACTTTTCCGTTGCCACTGTTACGATTGCTACAAAAACTACTACTTTTACTTTTGCCACCATTACCGTTACTTCCATACTACTTTGCTACTAAATACTTTGCTGCAGATATTAAGTCTTTTAGGTGTGGTCGAATTGACAACTCAACTGCTAATACTTGAGAATATTCTTTGGCTCCCCTTGTGTCGAATCAATAAATTTGGGTTGAATACTCTACCCTCAAAAACTGTTGTGATCCCCTATACTTGTGGGTTATCTATAGCACACTAATTGTTCCGCCGGTATTCGGGAGTTGCGTAATCTCATAGTCATAGGAACATGTATAAGTCATGAAGAAAGCAATAGCAACAAACTAAACGATCATAGTGTTAAGCTAACGGATGGGTCTTGTCCATCACATCATTCTCTAATGATGTGACCCCGTTCATCAAATGACAACACATGTCTATGGCTAGGAAACTTAACCATATTTGATTAACGAGCTAGTCAAGTAGAGGCATACTAGGGACACTCTGTTTGCCTATGTATTCACACATGCATCAAGTTTCCGGTTAATACAATTCTAGCATGAATAATAAACATTTATCCTGATGTAAGAAAATATAAATAACAACTTTATTATTGCCCATAGGGCATATTTCCTTCAGGTACTACCGCCCTAGTACCGTAAAAGTTGCAAAGGGAAACAGAAGCCCCAAAATAAGCAGTAGTACGTAGCAGCGACAATAGAACGTGAAAGTATCGCGCAAGTAGTACTACCGTTTTATTGCATTTATTATGGGTAAGCCAATGTAAGTCCAATCCCAAATCGTAGTTGGTGCAGTAGCTCACAACAGAAGTACCGGCGAAGCGGTACTACCGTTGAGCCAAGTGGTACTACCGCCTGGGTACTACAAAAGTGCCCAAGCAAAACAAATGGATGCAGGAAAGACCAAAACTGTCGTAACTTCTCCAAACGAACTCTAATTTCGACGAACTGAAGCTTGATAGAAAGCAAACGTCAAGAGCTGTCAAAGCACGACATCTTCGAAAGTGGTAAGAGAAAACATGTCAATGATATAGAGGTCTGAAACCTCCATGAGTGAAGAACTAGCAAAAACTCCTACATCAAAAACATCATAGATGATGCATACGAAATCCATTTTCAATGAACTTGAGCTTGGCATGAAGATGACTACAAGCTCCAAAACTCACAAAGCAAAAAAGCCAAACAAGAACCAAGAAAGATGATGCCAATGATGCAATGGTTTGAGCTCTCTACGAACGATACTAGCAAGATACTCACTCGAGATCCCCCCTTGATAGTATGATAATCAATCCTATAACCCGATCTTCCAACTAACACCATGAGACCGGTAAAAAAATAGAAAATCTATCAAGGAAAAACATTTGCCTTGCACATAGCCCACTTGAGCTAGATGATGACGATCTTGTCCTCCTCAAGTCGGACCACCTTTGTTGATTGCTTTGGCTCGATGAAGACTAGTAGATTGCTCCCCCATACTCCACTATGGGTTTGCCTCTCTTCAGCACAACTTCACATGTCCATTATCACGAGAATGGACGACAAGCTTGAAGCATGATCTCTTCGTGATACTCCACTTGAACTTGCACACCGCAATTTTGATGACGATCACCACTTGATGTCATCCTCTATGGGTATATGATATCTTGTTGCACGCCCATGGAAACATACATAACCCCACTAGGAACTCTCACACAGACCATGGGTGTGACGCCCCGATTCAATCGTACACTAATCATACACGCAAATGTGTACGATCAAGATCAGGGACTCACGGGAAGATATCACAACACAACTCTAGAAACAACTTAAATTAATACAAGCTTTATATTACAAGCCAGGGGCCTCGAGGGCTCGAATACATAAGCTCGAATACAAATGAGTCAGCAGAAGCAGCAATATCTGAGAATAGACATAAGTTAAACAAGTATGCCTTAAGAAGGCCAGCACAAAGTATCTACGATCGAAAAGGCAAGGCCTCCTGCCTGGGAGCCTCCTAACTACTCCTGGTCGCCGGCATCCGTCACGTAGCAGTAGGCACCCTCGGGGTAGTAGTAGTAGTCGTCGGCAGGGGCAGCGGTCTCAAGGGCTCCGTCATCTGGTTTCATCAAACGGATATGGGGGGAGAAAGCAAAGCAAACGTGAGTACTCATCGGAAGTACTCAACAAGCAAGGATCTACACTAGATATGCAACATTATCAAAGGAAGGTTGTATATGTGGACTGGGCTGCAGAAATGCCAGAATAGAGGGGAGATCCTAGTCCTATCGAAGACTAGCATCTTCAGCATCTTCAGCGTTCTTGCAGCTTTAGAAGAGTGCATACTAGCATAAAGTAAAGTAGTAGTAGTGTTATCAACCTCGCCCAGAGATTCTTCCTTGACTGCCTGCGAGAAAGCAATCCAGAGCCATATTATCCATTTCTCATCACAAGTATCTAGTTCTAGTTGTATCAATCGGGATACTACTCTAAGCATCCGTTATCGTAGGACAGGCTATCGATAGATGTTTTCTTCCCTGCAGGGGCGCACCAACTTACCCACCACGCTCGATTAACTCCGGCCGGACACACTTTACTGGGTCATGCCCGGCCTCGGCCAAACGATACGCCGCAACCCGACCGAAAACTTAACAGAGAGGTCAGCACGCCGGACTAACCTATGCGCCCAGGGGTCTTGGGCCTTCGCCCCGGGGACTCCTGTGCATAGCGAACACGGTCGGAAGCAGACCAAGCCCCCTTAATACAAGCGCGAGCTTAACCAGTCCAATCCGGCATGGGCCGCTCGTCGCTAACATCAATTAAGATTCAACTGATGTATACGACGCAGAACGCCCATACTATGCCCACGTGATGGTTAGTGCTATCAAGCCAGAGGCCCCTCAGATCAAGTATCCAAATCGTAGTGGATTAGGAACCCATGGTAACAAGCAGAGACTCACGAAAGATGTGACCCTATCACCCCGTCTCGAGGACTTGCGGCAAGGGCTAAGAATGCCCGACCAGGCCTTGTAATTATCTTGCGGGCACCCTCCAGGTCAACCCGACTCCTCATCACTCGCAAATATGCTCGCGCGGGTACTCCTCAGGACTGACCTGTCTTTAGTATCATGGTTCAGTGTAAAGTCATAGTAACCATAGTAACTGTGTGTCTAACACCAAGGGGGAAACCTGAGGAATCACCCTCGATGGATTCCCACTCGATGTAACCATCGAGGTGGACTTGGAGGAATCACCCTTGTTGGTCAACACTTGAGGGGTTGCGCGAGAGAGTCATTATTGGGAGTGGTCAAGGAGGAATCACCCTCGATGACCACGACCGAATAGCTATACTATAGGGTTAACATTAAAAGTGCTGATGAGGTATCACCCTCAGCACTCGATAATAACTCTGCAGAGTCGTACAACTAGAGTTCAGTGGCTTAATCGAAACTGCATTTGAGAAGTGCCACTTGAAGTTAATTCCAAAAACTGTTAAAATATACGAACATAGGATTTTGTGATTTTCATAGGATTTAATCCTTACATCTTTTGAATTTGGTCCAATGGGATGTTTTGAACCTTGTCAAGTGTACTACCCGCACTTATTTATTTTAGCTATGTTAAGCTTTGTTTAGTTGTTGTTTTCAGCATGTCAAGAGGGCTAGTCAATGTAATAGTTGCAAAGCTGGCTACTGCTACAATAACTGAACGTTACTGTAACAGAGGAGCAGCAGCCGAGTGCAGCGGGCAGAGCAGCAGCATGGAGCGGCGGTGGCGGCGTGGCGAGGCCGGCCAGGCCGGAGGTGGGCGCGGCCACACACACTGCGGCATTTTGGCCTCGATCCACAGGCGAGGGCGAAGGAGACGAGGGTGACGAGGCTCCTGGGCACCTTCTTGTAGCTTGGGAAAGCTCCGGTGCACGTTAACGACGGTGACGCGGTGACGGCCGAGCTCGGGCGGCTCATGCGAGAGGGAGAGGGAAGAGGAAAGGGGCAAACGAGGGAAGTGGGGGCGTTAGGGTTAGCAGGGGGATGGAGGGTGGCCTTATCCGTCGCGGGGAACGACAGGGAGGCGCGGGATGGTCGCCCCGTGGCTGATCCGGCTATGGACGACGCTCGCTGCATCCATGTGGGGTGCGTGAACAGGGGGAGACGCCAGGTGAGTTGGGCTGGGCCGTGCACTGTGCACTTGCGGCCCAGTCCAACAGGTAAGTCTTACCTTATTCTTTTTTCCCTTTCTGTTTTATATTTTCTCTCCCCTTTGTACTTTATATTAATACAAGAACGAGTTTTGATAAATATGATACTTGTCCCATAAATATCCTGCGATATTATGGGGTTGTCCACAAAGTTTGGGGTCAACTGGAAAATGTCTAGCCTTTTGTAAATTTTGAAAAGGCCATATTTAGTGTTGTTGATCCTGTTTTAAATAGGTTAGGAGCATTTAATTACTTCTAAATATTATTATTCTTATATTACAATTACTTAGTGGTTAATTGTAATACCATGAACATTTTATCTTGCTTTTTGAATAACTATTATTTTTACTTTATTTTAAAAAAATTGAATTTGAGCTTGGTTTGGATCAAAGTGAGGCTTAGCAAATTAGTTGTGATGACATGGCACCATTAGGGTGTGCTTGCTGTAGCTTGACTACCGGGGGGTTACAATGGGTTAGTACACAAAGTGTAATGGACAATGCTTACTATACCATGAGATCACTTGATCCAACTCGATACATCTTCTAGCATTGTGTGTTGATGAATTTGAATCACTCTTGTACTTAGTCTTGATCAACCTTGTATATTTCCAAATCTCTTCATTAAGATGATGTCTTGAAGGTAAACATGAATGTTCACAAAATCTTCTTCTTCAAGACATGCTTGCAATAGCCTCAACTCTCACATGACCAATCTTTGGACAACTCCTTGAATAGCACCTTGGTTAACACATAATATTCTTGTAATAACCTTGAAACCAACAAATGGTATTC
Source organism: Triticum aestivum (assembly GCF_018294505.1). NCBI lineage: Eukaryota > Viridiplantae > Streptophyta > Magnoliopsida > Poales > Poaceae > Triticum > Triticum aestivum. Next base: position 495,297,298 of record NC_057797.1, read on the forward strand.
AAGCAATGCATATGGACAAACCCTTCAAATATAACTCAAGGCAACCATTAGTCCATAGGAATTGTCATCAATTATCAAAACCAAACATGGGGGCACCATGCTCTTTTATCGGGGAAGGAGGGAAATAAATACTGTCACTAAATGCATCCTCAACCCAACATCGCACATGTAGTAAATTCCTCAAATATAAAAGGGAAAATGATGAGTGACTGACCTTACACAACATCAAGAGGAATAAATAAGTTGTCACATAAAGATATTGGATCTCTTATGGGCATTCAATTGTAATCGTACTAGAGTTCATCTATATTCCTAAGAACTAATACAATTACTCAAACATGTAAAGGGAAAACATAAAAGAGAGAGTCAAGTTACATGCCATTGTCGAGTTGGGGAAGAAGAACATGGCAACGTGGGTGGAGATGACATCGGCCCGAAGGTCAGTGCGGGGCATCGACGAAGCCTCCCTCTTCCTTCTTATTGGTCTTGGACATTCCTATATGGTGGAATTGATCTTGGAGCAATAACGAACGTGATGGGCATGACGATCCTGATGACAATGATCATAGCCGATGGCTACACTTGATGGTGTATATATAGAAGACCTCCACAAGTCTCCTCTGTGGATGTGACTTATCTCCTTTGATCCAAGGGCTCTAGATGAGCCAAATCATATCCCAATACCTCCCTTAGTGTCCAAGGAAGTCATGGGAACAAACAGAGATGAAATCCACGAAGAATCATGGAGATTGGACCCTATTTACATAGCTCCTAGCACTCGCTACGAGCTGCGGTACGACCACGCACGGTCGTGCCACACACAATTTCTTCTCTGGACTACACGTGTGGAGTTTCGTATTTTGGTGGCCATTTTCTCATACGAACTCTGATTTTGACGTTCTTCGGCTCATTGGATTCGTATCGAAAATTTTGATACATCCATGATATTGGACCTTCATTTTGGGGTTGTTGGGAAATCTTTTTTTGCAAACTCCACGAACAGCCTTTATCTTGTGCCTGTAAACCCTCTATATTGATCCCTACCTTGGTCCTTTAATCGTGCTAGAACCACCAGTAGGAGCATGGAGTCCTCAACGAGGGGGGGGGGGTGAGGTAAAATGCCATCACCAGATCCAGCGGGGCTCACGAGTTCAAAACATTCGATTCTTGTTGGGAGGGTAGTAGTTCTAATAGTTGTTGAAGCCACAATACCTTTGATTAGATCTAAACTGCCCAACACCATAGTGGGGACCTGATCCCCCAACACCAGAGGGAGGTGGGGTACGTGAACTATCAGCAGGTGGCCGGACGACATCGGAAGGAGGCGCTTGAGAGCCAGCCACGATCGATTCCCACAGATCTGGCAACACCACAGTGGGCACCGACAGAGAAAGAACGACAGAGGCCTTATGTCGCGCCGTCTCGAGCCTTTCCTCCTCCAGATCCCGCTTCTCCTTGTGGCGCTCCTCATCAGGAAACCACGCTGATGGGGAGCCCCTAGCTTTCCGCTCCTTGGTTCCGCGATCCTGCAACGCCTGCTCGCGCTCAAGCTTAGCGCGAGCTCGGTCTCATACGACAACGCCTCCACACCGGCCTCCGAAACCTTTTCGACGACACTTACTGTTGGAGTTCCGCTCACTGGAAGATCCACGGACTGATACATGAATAACACCTCGGCAAAGGAGCGAAGGAGTGGTGAGGCAGGAGGAAGAAGAACTATTGTGCGAGGAAAGTGATATCTATGGGTATCGGCAGCGGGGCAGGAAACCCAAGAAAATTGTGTCGACAAAGCCCTTGGGGATCCATAAATATCCACACGGAGCAGGCACGGGCGGGTCTGGAGCACAAGCCACATACAGACCGATTGGGCCCACCTGCGAGAGAGGCTAGCCCAAGAAGGGAGGAAACGCCTCAGAGGACAGCAGATCGAAAGAAAGTCATGGGGCGGGAACCAAGCTACAATCCACGCAATCCGCAACAGGGCCCAACACATCGACCAATACCAACTCATCGCCTACCCCCACTAGGGTTTTCATACCGAACACGAAAATGGGTGATGTTGGCACTGTTGCCGCCACTACGGTCGGCACCACTAGCTCACGACAAGAGGGTGGAACACGAAGCGGATGTGGAAGCGAGTGGGGAGCCAGGACAGGAACCAAGCAAACCGCTCGCCGACGACGGTTGGAGAAGCTTACGGGCCGCGAGTGCCGGGAACCACCGCCCAGGATGGATCGGGAGCGCAGGGGAACCCACGACGAGCGGGGAGGCGACCACCAGGGGAAAATTGCGCCGACCAACACCCACCAAGCTGGCCGGCAATGTCGCTAGTACAAAAGACGAAACCTAATCGAGAGCACCTCCCCTTAGGGAGGTCTCCTCATCTAAATCCACACCATCTTCATATCCAAAGCCCAAGATCGATTGGAAATGGATCAAGGGGCCGAGAGATGGGCGGCCAACAAAGCCGCTAGGGGGAGGGAAGAGAACCGGGAAGGGGGAGGAAGGAACCAGTGACTGCGAGGGAGTGCGAGGAGCGGAAGGGGCGGGGGCAGGAGACACTCGAGGGAGAGGACGTCGGAGAGGAGGGTGAGGAAGGAGGCAGAGCGAAGGGAGGAGAGGACAGAGCCATCTTTGAGTGAAAAAAATTGGAGCACTCTAGACAAGGGGTCGATAAACTTCACGTCTTCATAAGACCTCACCGGATGTCTTCTGCACCGCCCTCCCCCCCCCCCCTGCGAGGCCTTCCTTTGAAGTATCTTGCATACATGGCCTGTTTGGATACTGTCCTCGGACTGTGCATTGAAAAAATTTGGTGCCTGGCTTCAGCCTGGTTTGGTGACGCCTTTCTGCCTGGTCAGGCTAGTATGGACTAGTGGTGTTTGGTTGGTACCCTCGCCTGGTAAAGTACTAAGTAGTACAAGAGTATTAAATATTCCGGTAAAGTACATGCAGCAACCGTTGATAAAGGCATAATCTAACGCCAGGCAGCTGTCCTTGGACCCAGGCTACCAATCTCGGACGCCTGGCCCAGGCTAAGCAAGATGCCTGGGTAAACAGCCAGACTAATCTATGTGACGAGGCTGCTGGTCCAGGCAAGCAGCAGTTTTTTCAGGACACGAAACAAACAAGGTCCATGCAATTCTCAGGAAGGCTCCCAGGCCAGGCGTGACGCTGCGAGGATGCTATCCAAACACACCCACAATGCTTGATATTAGGATACATGGTGATGTATTCGTGTGCGAACAATACTTTTGACATTTCATGAATCTAACATCAACCGACTTTAGTTATTGTCTTATTGATGACATTTGTACAGTCACTAGCAGCGAGTCAATGAGTCTTTTTTGAAGGGAAACGGGCGAAGTGTCACAACCACCTGGATGCTCATGGCAACCACTTTCAGCTGCCGCGGAGCAGGGCCATGACTAGCTGGTGCCAACTGCTGGCGTTTTTAGAAAGAACGTTAACGTCGTGGAAGCAGACAGCGGATTGGTTTGTTTGCATCTCGCGATTCAGGAGTTGCGCAGGCGCCACCGCCACAACCCATTCTCCCAAAGCAAAGTATACTAGACATAAGAAACGCCGGAATAAAATGGAAAAAGAAATCCTTAACGTGATGGAGGATGAAATTTCTTGTAGCACTGCTCCAGTTTCTTCGCCTGTTCCAGCGGAGCACGCAAGTTCGCATCGGCATTAGCCCCTTCACGAATTTTATAGTCGAGGTTAAGCTCTGACCCCGACAATGATTGGCTACCTGATTAGGGGGGAAAATGAAAGAGAGTGCAGCGCGTGGTGGCATCTTCCATCAGTCAGTCACTGGCAGTACTGCCACCGATGACAGATATCCATCCATCATGCGGTCTGAAAAGATGAGCTAATCTTGTCTCCCTGCGCCGTTCTTTTGCCTAATTAATCCCTTGTGTCTAATCAGCCCTCAACCCGATGCCTTAGCAGTCCAAACACTAGTTTGATGAGGAAAAAATTTCTGCTACTTTTCTCTATCACTGGAAAGAAAGAGAATAGGAGTATTATCTCCAACAGTAGTACTCGCTCTACCGTTTCGAAAACCTTTTGAGCCGTACGCGTATTCTGATTTCTGTGCAACGAGAGAGAAGTTGTCGACCTTAAACTTCTGATGCGCTCCAACCAATGTCTGTTCTTAGTACGATTTGATAAATTACTACTAGTAGCTAGAGTATGCCATGCATTACTTTTCCTAATTTTGTGTGCATCATTCGGTTTAAAAATATTGTGTGCATCATTTGTACACAACCTTCGTCCCAAAAAATATGTCTTACATTTGTCTAGATACATATTTTAATGTTAGATATATTTATATTTAGACAAATATAAGACAAGCTTTACAAGACGGAGCAAGTAGTATGACAGTATATATATAGTATTTCAGCGGTAGAATATTTACCTCGTAGGAAAATAATACACACGCATACGGAATGGTTCGAGGGCTCATCTCTCGCCTATAAATTTGAGTAGATAGAACGGGCATCTCAACAACTTTGTTTTTGGCATACTTGTATGACAGAAAAGAACCTGACAGAACAGTTGGCTACGACTACATCGATCAAACTCGTTGTGTAGGAGGTAGGGAGGAACAACAAGAACAAATCCCATTTCACCATCATTGAATCTTATTGAGCTTTAGTAAAACCCTAACTACTTGAGAGGAGAGCATAGCTAACACCTGGTATCAAAGTCCGTTCCATACCCTGGAGATCCTATCCGACCTGCATCAGACACGGAATCGGCGACTGGTGACGAGCGACGGCCATGGAAGGTCACTCATCGGAGAACAAGGCGTTGTATGATCTGTTTCATGGCGACCTCCTCATCGACCTAGACACGAGCATCCGGGAGAACTAGGATTTCACACTCAAGGTGATGAAGAAGTTGCTCAACGAGATGGCGAATGTCGAGGTGAACTCGCTGATATCAGATATTGAAAATACCCCTTTATTTGTTGGGCGAGGGGCTAAACGACTACAAATTTCTTCATGATGATTGATGCACAGATACACTGGGTTTTAAGCCAAGTTCCAGCTACCGTGGAGGCGTGACACCCTACTCCTGTTGGGTTATTGATGTTCTAGTATATCCCTCCTCCTTACGCCTCCTGATTTCCAATCCTCTTGCTTGTTATTTCTGTGTTGCTCAGCCGCATCACCATGGCACCATGCCACCCTAATGGATCCCGCCGATCTGCGCCACCACCATCTCTGTTGCCTCCTCCATCCCATAGGTGAATTTCTACAATTTCTTGTCGGTTTGTTCGGACAAAGCGGATGAGATTGAGGAAATGCGGAAGATGCAGGTGATGGACGGACCATATGGATCTGCGACGCGGTGTTTTATTGGAATAAGGTGATGTTGGAGTTGCGGGTGGTGTGCGCACGAGTTCATGACCTCCCGCAACTAGGAAGTTAGAAGGGAGATCTGGGCACTCGAGAAGAGGGCCGACTATGAATCGAAGCTTCTGGCATTATGAATCATTGACAAGGCCACCCTCGAGGACCAAGATGGGAACGGGCCGAGGTTAGAGCATCTACAGCCGGACTTGGTAAATCCGACCCCTCAAACGTCTGCAAACGCGACCTGACGTGTCCGTGGACAGTGACCGATCACGCCTCAAATTAGCTACTCTGCATTTGAGTCTTTCATATTTCAACCCCTAGATCCATACAAAGCATGCAAAAAAAATATGCGTACTACCCTAGCTAATCTTGGTCGTCAGAGATGTCCACGACGTTGGCGCCGGGCGCCAGGTGGACGGGCGCGTAGGAGGGCTCTCGCTCATCCTCCTCCCGCTCGACCTCATCCATGTAGGCGAACATCTCCTCCTCCTCCGCGGCGTGATGTGCCTCCATCTCCTGCCGGCGACGGCATCTGGCTTCCGCATCCGACTCCGAATGGAGGGAAACGAGGATGGCCTGCTGCTCCGCCTACAGATCTGCGTCCCCATCGCCCCCCACATCCTCCTCTCGCTCCTCCTCCTCCTCCTCAACCTCATCCGCCTCGTCCTCCTCCAACTCCTCCTCCGGATCCACTACATTTGGAGGTAGGCTCGCGGCAATCCCGGCTTCACGCCTTGCCCGGATCTGCTCAAGGAGCTGCAGCCGGCGCTCCGGCGTTAGAAACGGGTAGCCCCTTATCCGTCGGCATGGGGCATGGCTACTGGTGGTGGCAGACTGGGAGTGGAAAGTGGCGCGGCCGCGGGCAGGCGGAGGAAAATGTGGAGGGTTAAGGTTTTGGTGACGACGGTCGGCTTAAATAGCCGGGCTAGGCACTACGCGGCCGTGTTGTGTCTATAGGAAAATTTTAAAGTATTCATCCAAAAATGCATTTGTTGTGAGTTCAAATATGCTAATCTGTGATGTTAAGTGTGTTCATGGTAGAAATAGAAATGAAATCCCATATATCTCGCTTTTTTAGACATGCTAAAATTCATACCAATAAATGGTGCTATTTAAAAAGATGTTATTGTTTCCCTTCGTTCGAAATTATTTGTCGCGGGAATGAATGTATATGGATGCATGTTAGCTCTAAATATGTTCAGTTTTATTCATTTATCCGACAAGCAATTCGAAACGGACAGAGTATTAATCTAGTATTAAAACATACCTGATCATGTTATCCAGTGAGACTGTCATATCCCTCTACCATTGGGCAGGCACCATGTCCCCAAAGAAAGCAGAGGGGCCAACGGGTACCGGTCCGGCAGATCGGCCCATTCCCATCCTTACTGAAGGAGCGTGCTTAGGGCATGTACAATAGTTTAGATGGTATCTGTCTATAACAGCTCCACACGTCATCTGCAGACAAGCGTAAAGACGGCCTATACAACGGGTTAGGTCTTTAGATGTCTATAAAATCAAAATGGGAAAAACTGTCCATGTACGCGGCAATCCAAGTCCCCAACAAAAATGAACCAGATAAAACGATTTCCAATTTGCAGAAATTAGCAAACAAGTGATGTGCGGAGACTCGTGCGACCATACACAGATGCCATGGTCGGTTCATGCAGCGACTACAAGAAGCTTTGTGTTGCAGCGTTGAGAGAGAGAAATTTTGATAGAAACAGAGACAGGGATGGATCGATCCGATCAATTATTCACTAGATCTTTAATAAAATTTCAGGGCGGACCTAACGACGAGCAATGCTAGACCCACGTCGTGAGGTTTTTACCTAAATGTTGATTTGGATGTAATTAATTAGCTCATCGACAACAAGCAGCAGCTGATCGCGCGATCTTCGTCTCCTTCGAGGACCATGAGGATTGGGAGACAGGATCCGTATGAAGAGGTATTGAATTGCATACGGCCTCCCGTACAACGGCAATAGGCCGTGCCGATTTCCCAGGGTTGTAGACCGTCTGTATTTTTATCGACGGGCTTGTTCTCTCTTTTCTCATGTTCCCCTTCACTTCATCTAAAATCCTAGGTGTCATACCTTACGGACAGTTGACTGGATAGCATTGTACATGCCCTTAGGCCAACTCCACCGCGCAACCCTATCCTGTCCGTCCCTGTCCGTTTGGGGTAAAACGGACGAATAGCGCAGCCCAGCGCACGGCCTCAAACGGACAAATATCCGGATTCCGTCCGTTTTTGACCCATCCCCGACCCAAACTTGCGCTCAGTTTAGGGTGAAACGGACGCGCGCGGACGGCTTGGACGCACGCCCTTGTCCCCCCCCCCCCCCCCGCGTGGCCCGCCTATCGGGGACACTAGCAGTCCCTCCGCTCCCAACGCTTCCACCCTCTCTCTCTCGCCCCGCCCAGCCGCCGGCGCCGCGGCTATTCTCCGGCCGCCTCCTCATCGCGCAGCCTCCGGTCGTCCAGACCAAACCACTTCTCGACATGGCCGCCGCCACGCCCGTGCTGTGGCCGTAGTTTTGGCCGTCGATCGGAGGTTTGGCCGTCGACGTCTTTGCCGGCCGCAAAGGGGACAGGACCGCCGGCGACGCAGCACGGCGTCCTTGGCAGCTCCTGACGAGAGCTCCACAGCGGCCAGTAGCCGGACGGCAACCACCCCTGCTGCGTCGAGGTGATCATCGCGGCCTCGTCGCCACCACGCCCGCAAGGTGTTCGGCATTTTGCCCACAAAGGTATGGACAGTGGAGACGAGTTTTTCTTTCATCACTTTCTTTGGTCATCGGACGATTCGTCGTCGAATGATGAAGATATTGTGATGGCTGCACTTGTCGTTCACGACCACATTCAACGACAGCTTCCTCGGTACTGGGGGTCACTCCCTGGCCGTGCTCCCAACCTGAACCGCAACAGGGAGAGAGGGCACGCCTGCTCTATGTCAATTACTTTGCCAACACCCCGCTCTTCAAGTCGGATAAATTCCGTCGCCGTTTTCGAATGGCAAGGCATGTGTTCAATCGTATCCGAAAGGGAGTGGCTGCTCATGACCCATACTTCGAGTGCAAGATGGATGCCCTTGGCAAGCTTGGATTCTCCTCTTACCAGAAATGCACCGCGGCCATCCGCATGCTTGCATATGGAATTCCAGGCGATCTGGTGGATGAGTATGTGCGTATGAGTGAGACAACATGTCTGATGTCAATGTACAAGTTTTGCCAGGCTGTGATCGAGGTGTTTGGCCCAGAGTACTTGAGGCAGCCAACTGCCGCTGATATAGAGAGATTGTTGGCGACCAACGCAGCTAGAGGCTTTCCAGACATGCTTGGCAACATAGATTGTATGCACTGAGAGTGGAAGAACTGTCCATTTGCTTGGCAGGGCCAGTACAAGGGCATGTCAAGGCATGCACTGTCATATTAGAAGCGGTGGCATCACAAGATCTTTGGATATGGCATTCTTTCTTCGGCATGGCAGGTTCTCACAATGATATCAACGTGCTGCAGCGTTCTCCAGTCTTCGCGAGACTTGCAGAAGGCCACTCCCCACCTGTCAACTTTGAGATCAACGGCCACCATTACAACAAGGGATACTATCTAGCAGATGGTATATATCCTTAGTGGTCAACTTTTGTAAAGACAATCTCGAAACCCCAAGGTGAGAAGAGAAAGAGATTTTCCCAAATGCAAGAGAGTGTTAGAAAGGATGTGGAACGTGCTTTTGGTGTGCTTCAATCGTGGTGGGGTATCGTTCGAAACCCTGCACTGTCATGGGGTGAAAGGAAGCTTTGAAAGGTGATGACTGCTTGTGTGATCATGCACAACATGATCGTCGAGGACGAGCATGATGAGAGTATCTTCGACCAAGGATTTGACTATCAAGGTGAAAATATTGAGCCCCTACACCAAGACCCGGCCACATTTGAACAGTTTGCTCAATTCCACCGTGAGATGCGTGATTGGCACACTCATTTGAATCTTCAAAATGACTTGGTTGAGCACGTGTGGGATCACATTGTCAACCAATAGATGTATTGGTCCATTTTATGCTTAGTCAAGACAATTTCGATTTGGTTGTAAAAATATTTTATTAAAGACAATTTCAATTGGGTTGTAAAATTATTTTAATTTTCAGACAAATATTTGGGTTGGAAACTAGTTTTGATGAAAATTTGGGCATTTTTGGCCCTGACAGACAGGATAGGACAAAAGGATGCGTCCGCGCGTTGGGCGCACGGCCACCGCATCCCAGGACACGCCCGGACACGACCCCAAATAGCTACCCAAACGAACAGAATCCAGACAAAATGGACGTCCGTTTGGGGTCGCACGGTGGAGTTGGCCTTAGATACAACCACTGCAGCAGGGTTACCCAGGGAACTCGCTAGAGGCGCAATCCCCGACCTGCTGAGTAAATAGCATAAAACTACTACTTTACAGGTTAGAGTTTCAAAAGGCTACCAAATTTATTTTTTTCGCTGATAACTACCAAGTTAGGGGTTGACTGTTTCAAAACACCTCAAATCCTCTTTGTTAAAAAGTTAAACATGTTTATGACAGGCCGGGCCCACCACTAAATGCACCGTTTGGTTGACCGTTTGTTTGACTGTTAACTGACTTGTGGGGGCCACATGTTGGCGCCTCATCCACAGATTTTTATAGATTAGCCCCTACAAATATTTTAAAAAAGCAATCGGGTCCATGGAATTATTTAGAAAAAGCAATCGGGTCCTTGAACTGTCGCCGCCGCGCCTCAAAGGGCTCTGCCCGTGGTCGCCGTTGCGCCTCCATGGGGCACTGCCCGTCGTCGTCGCCGCCATGGGGGGCTTGTGTGAAGGCCGCCGCGACCACCAGCAGCCAGAGCAGCTCGAGCCCCTCCTCGTCGGGCACAGGAGCCGCAGCAGCGACTACCTCGTCGGGCCATCGGGCCAGTGGCCGCCTGCGAGGACGCCGGCTCCTCATGGAGGGCAGCGAGCCCTGGCGGCCCTATGGCGTGCCGCGACCCCCAGGCGGCTCCCCATCGCGGGGCGGCGGCGCGGTGACCTCCCTTCTTCTCATCTAGTCATCTCCTTCTTCTCTCTGCCTCCCTTCTTCTCCTCGCCGTAGAACCGCCATGGCCGCCAGCATGGGTCGCCGCGCACGCCGCCTGGAGTCTTCGCGCAGCCGTGGGCTCCAGTACGGGTCGCCGCACCGCCACGCGCCATTGGGAGCCGCCATGGGCCCGCCGCCCGCCATGGGGCTCTGCTCGTGTCCCCGCGTCGCTGCGCGCCATCGAGAGTCGCCTAGGGGTCGCCGGCCACCATGAGGCAGGAGAGAAGGAGGTGAGGCGGAGGAGCGGCCCGGGTTGAGCCCCGGTGAGCGCTGGCGGCAGGCGGCTCACCGGCCTGAGGAAGCAGAGTCGCGAGGTGCAGCTCGGGAGCGAGAGGAGCGTCCCTGGCTGCCCTGATCTGAGAGCAGGGACCCGATTGCTTTTTGCCAAAAAATGCAGGGGCCGAATTGCTTTCTTAAATTTGTGTGGAGGCCCACCCCTAACGGTCAAACAAACAGTCAAACAATTAGAGCTCTTATGGATGAGACCCACCTGTCATAATCGCGATCAATTGATAAGTACTCAGAGTTTTGGGTTTTTTGAAACAGCCGACCCCTCACTTGATAGTTATCAGAGAAAAATTAAAAACCGATAGTTTTTTGGAATCCTAACCTGTAAAGTAGTAGCTTTATGCTATTTACTCCGACCCGAGTTCTGATTTATCTAAATAATGGAACGGTAAATGACTTTCTTTTGCATTTTTTCGCGCGGGAGGGCCCAGGTGAACATAAAATCCCGCTTGCAAAAACTTGTACCACACACGAAGGAGGGAAAAATAAGCAAGCGGTGCAAACAGAAATCAGATCAAAGTACAGCGATTGTACTAGTATTAACTGATCACAGGCACACCCTGCGGCAGGGTTACCCAGGGCAGGGCCACAACATGTCAATATCGATCCGGCAGGAAATGACCAGGCAATGCAGCCAATGAGCCAAGCCAGGTCTGCTGCACACGCCTAGTCGGATAGAGAGATGATCGGCATTCAGCAAGTACGGGAATCGATCAGAGGGACGTGCATTTGTCCTCCTTCTCACTGTTCCCGCGCCAGGCTGAATAATTACTGCAGCCCGCCCTAGGAAAAGGTCTCTGGCGCCACGGCTCGTGCTAGGGGCCCACCAACGATCGGGCCACCTCTCTTTTCCCTCTCTGTGCATCTTTTATCCTCGCTCCTCGGGCGGGAAACCCCTTTCTCTCTGCTGCGCGGCATGGCGCGGCTTGGGCGCTCACAACCATGAGCCAATCCATCGGAAGGCAGATGCTCTTTTTTTTTCTCGTGGAGGTGAACAAAAAGATGCTGTAGATCTAGCTTTCTGCTCGGCCAATTGGACGGGGTAGAGTAGCTGTTGAGCTGTGTACCCATCGGCATCGATCAGGTTGACCTCCTGCCTGCCACTTGAAGCGATGGAATGGGTTAGCTAGCTTCGGAAAATGAAAGAGAAAACAGAACGCCATAAAAAAAACGAAAGGAAAGGCTTTTATTTATAGTATAAAATAAATCATCTGGACGAGGATTAACTGAGCTCGAGCTCATATGAGCTTTGAATAGTAAAATCCAAAAAGATTAAGAAAAACTCTGATTTTATTTTTGGCAAACTTTGACAAATGTTTTCAATGGTTGCAAAGTCTTGTGGAAGTCATGGCAAAATATAACAAAATAGATGCTCCAAAAAGTTTTTTTAAGCATTTTGGAGTGTTGATTTTTTTTGCCACAACTTTCATGGATGTCATTTCACAATAAAACTTTGCAAGCATTGATTTTTTTTGAATTTTTTCAATCTTTTTAGATTTTACTGTCCATATCGAGCTGATATGAGCTTGAACTGAGAAGGACACTTTCAATCCTCTCACTGCTACTCTATTCGAAAAACAATTTATTGGTACGGACATGCCAAGGGCATCTCCAACACTATACATCAAATTGCCTGTCAACATTCGGACCGCATACTCCGGACACTTTGTGCCCTACAACGTCGGGAGAGAATTTGTGGCACAGAAGGACGGGGGCATGCAGATCCGTGGCCACTCGATTTCGCTGTGGTTCGTTAATTGGATTGGTCCCAGTATATGCTTAGAGCTTAATTGTTGTAAAAAGGGTCCACACATCCAACTTTTGACACAGAGTGGATGCCTCACCCATTCTACCTTTCATGCTTCTTCTTTTGACTTATAAAGTTGAATCTATTCTATTTTTGAATCGAAAGTCTAATTTTTATTTCGTTTGTTTATTCATGTTCCTTGTGACGTGAGATTTGAAATAAGACCAATTTTACATGTTTTTTAAAATTTCGCTAAGATTCAACAGCTGAAACTTAACAGAAATGAACGAAAAAACAATAAGTTTCAGAACTGAAACTTAAAACCATGTGGGGCGCCAATATTTTCATACATTTAAAATTTTAAGCAAGTTTAAAATTAGTAAGTTTCTAAAAACTTTGTAAAACTTAATATTGCTACTATCACGTTTTAATATTTGAAACTTGGTAAACTTTCAAAAAGGTGTTCAAATGTATTCAAAATTAGTCTTATTACTTGTGGCGACGAACATGAATATGCGAACAAAACTTAATTCGAATTTTCAGTTTAAAAAATATACTCCCTCTCATACATATTAATTAATATGGATTTGAGGGAGTAATGCATTCAAGTTTTAATATAAAACTGAAAAAGCATGGGAGTGAAAGGGTGACACATGCAACTCTCTCAACTAGTTATGGACCCTAGTGCAGTGATTAAGAGTTAATGGCATAACTAGTGCACCAATCTTGAAGCAAATGAGTGGCCGTATGCCTGTGTGCCCATGTGAGTTTCTTCTCCAGCGTCGCGCATAAAACGTCTGTGGACCTGTCCGCACGTCAGACACCGCAAACCGGAAGCAAAGTTGGGAAGGTGTGTGGTGTCCGGACCTCCGCCACGTATGCGGTCGACACCCTCAGCCCACACAAAACCATCTCTCTCGTGTGCTCCAACCTCTACTCCGCTCTCCGCACCGTATTCATGTCAGTCCAGAGCAGAAATGACTGGTCGTTGGCGCATGCTGGTCGAACAGCGTGGCATTAACATCAGTGCGACGGTCGAGGCGGCTACTCTGACCTGTCACTCACGTCAGGTGAGCTTCCTGTCCGCATCGCAATAATGCTGGTTCAAATAGGAGATGAACAGACCGGCGATGGGAAGGATTCATACTGCATTTAAGGCTATTTTTTTTACTTTTGCACAGACTTTTTTGGGTCCTTTTCTGAAATACCAAAACCAGCAAAAAAAGAAAGTGACACTCGACAGTGGATTAATGTGTTACTCCAATAAAAATTGATAAAAATTATACCAAAGTGTGTGAAATTGATAGCAATGTAGCATCAATCATACAAAAATTATTGATACATTTGAGATGCATCAGTACCTCCAAGCTTAATTCATACCGTCCTCGAGCAAGAAGATGTTAATAAAGATAACTTTTGGAGTTGAATGCTACTGATCATGTGAACGAAATATGCCCTAGAGGCAATAATAAAGTTGTTATTTATATTTCCTTATATCATGATAAATGTTTATTATTCATGCTAGAATTGTATTAACCGGAAACTTAGTATATGTGTGAATACATAGACAAATAGAGTGTCCCTAGTATGCCTCTACTAGACTAGCTCGTTAATCAAAGATGGTTAAGTTTCCTAGCCATAGCCATGTGTTGTCATTTGATGAACGAGATCACATCATTAGAGAATGATGTGATGGACAAGACCCATCCGTTAGCTTAGCACTATGATCGTTTAGTTTATTGCTATTGCTTTCTTCATGACTTGTACATGTTCCTATGACTATGAGATTATGCAACTCCTGAATATCGGAGGAACACTTAGTGTGCTATCAAACGTCACAACGTAACTGGGTGATTATAAAGATGCGCTACAGGTGTCTCCGATGGTGTTTGTTGAGTTGGCATAGATCGAGATTATGATTTGTCACTCCGATTGTGGGAGAGCTATCTCTGGGCCCTCTCGGTAATGCACACCACTATAAGCCTTGCAAGAAATGTGACTAAAGAGTTAGTTGTGGGATGATGCACTATGGAATGAGTAAAGAGACTTGCTGGTAACGAGATTGAACTAGGTATGATGATACCGACGATCGAATCTCGGGCAAGTAACATATACCGATGACAAAGGGAACAACATATGTTGTTGTGCGATTTGACCGATAAAGATCTTCGTAGAATATGCAGGAACCAATATGAGCATCCAGGTTCCACTATTGGTTATTGACCGGAGAAGTGTCTCGGTCATGTCTACATAGTTCTCGAACCCGTAGGGTCCGCACGCTTAACATTCGATGACAATTGGTATTATGAGTTTATGTGATTTGATGTACTGAAGGTTGTTTGGAGTCCCGGATGAGATCACGGACATGACGAGGAGTCTCGAAATGGTCGAGACATAAAGATTGATATACTGGACCATGTTGTTCAGACATCGGAAGTCTTTCAGAGAGTTTCGGATAAAACCAGAGTGCTGGAGGGTTAACGGAACCCACCCCCTCCCCGGGAAGTTAATGGGCCACCATGGGCCTTAGAGGAGAGAGGGCTGGCCAAGAGGTGGCGCCCCCCCAGTCCGAATTGGACAAGGGGTGGGGGCGGCGCCTCCCTCCTTCCTTCTCTCCCCTTCCTCCTTCCTTCCCCTCCTTGTTGGACTAGGAACCTACTCCTAGTTAGGAGTAGGATCCCCCCTTGGGCGCGCCCCTTGAGGCCGGCCGCCACCCTCCTCCCCTCCTTTATATACGGGGGAGGGGGCACCCCATAGACACACAAGTTGATTTCTTAGCCGCGTGCGGTGCCCCCTTCCATAGTATTCCACCTCGGTCATATTGTCGTAGTGCTTAGGCGAAGCCTTGAATCGGTAACTTCATCATCACCGTCACCACGCCATCGTGCTGACGAAACTCTCCCTCGGCCTCAGCTGGATCTAGAGTTTGAGGGACTTCACCGAGCTGAACATGTGCAGATCGCGGAGGTGCCATTCGTTTGGTACTTGATTGGTTGGATCCGAAGAAGTTTAACTACATCAACCGCATTACTAAACCCTTCCGCTTTCGGTCTACGAGGGTACGTGGGGACACTCTCCCGGCTCGTTGCTATGCTTCTCCTAGATAGATTTTGTGTGATCGTAGGAAAATTTTGGAATACTACGTTCCCCAACAGTGGCATCCGAGCCAGGTCTATGCGTAGATGTTATATGCACGAGTAGAACACAAAGAGTTGTGGGCAATAATAGTCATACTGCTTACCAGCATGTCATACTTTGATTCAGCGGTATTGTTGGATGAAGCGGCCCAGACCGACATTGTTCATGACACTGGTTCTATCGACGTGCTTCGCACACAGGTGGCTAGTGGGTGTTTGTTTCTCCAGCTTTAGTTGAATCGAGTGTGACTACACCCGGTCCTTGTTGAAGGTTAAAACATCACACTTGACGAAAAAATCGTTGTGGTTTTTGATGCGTAGGTAAGAACGGTTCTTGCTATGCCCGTAGCAGCCACGTAAAACTTGAAACAACAAAGTAGAGAACGTCTAACTTGTTTTTGCAGGGCATGTTGTGATGTGATATGGTCCAGACGTGATGAGATATAAATTTTTTCGTCAGTTTTGCCATCGCTGTAAGGTCGCGCCCCTAACGCCCTCTTCCCCCTCTTGATTTTGCACCTGTAGCTCCCAGCATGAAGCCGGCCGCCATGACCAAACTCAGGTGGTCGCGCGCGCATGTTACCACCAACCGCTGCGGTGCCCAACTCGCTTGGCATGCGTTATGCAGATACACTGCGTGCCTTGGGCCCTCCTCTCGCGGTCGTCGGCCACCTACGCTGAGCCGCCGACGAGCGAGCCGCTCACGGCCATGCATGCCTTGCCGTGGACCAATTTTGACCTTGGCGGTGGGTCCCGTGGCCCACCTGTAAGTGTGTGTGAGAGAGAGCGGTGAGAGAACGGGTTTTTTGTTTTGTTTTTTGAGAATGGACCCCACCAGTAAGTGAGACATGGAGTCAGGGGCAAAAATGTCAAGGAGACGGCCATATAGCGGTCAAACGGCTTTGACTGGACGGAAACGGAGCAGAGGGGCATTTCTATAAGTGGCACTGACGGCGGAGGGGCAAAACTGAGCATACCCGAGAACTAGGGGCAAAACTGAGTAGTGGGTTCGAGTTAGGGGCAGAACTGGAATTGGCCCTTATATAAATTGTTGTATGAGATGATCATGTTTTGTAACAAAGTTATCGGCAACTGGCAGGAGCCATATGGTTGTCGCTTTATTGTATGAAATGCAATCACCATGCAATTTCTTTACTTTATTACTAAGCGGTAGAGATAGTCGTAGAAGCAATAGTTGGCGAGACGACAACGATGCTAAGATGGAGATCAAGGTATCAAGCCGGTGATGATGGTGATCAGGACGGTGCTTTGGAGATGGAGATCAAAGGAACAAGATGATGATGGCCATATCATATGACTTATTTTGATTACATGTGATGTTTATCCTTTATGCATCTTATTTTGCTTAGTACGGCCATAGCATTATAAGATGATTGTCGGTTTCAAAACCGGCGGATCTCGGTTGGGGGTCCCGAACTGTGCGTCTAGGCCGGATGGTAACAGGAGGCAAGGAACACGATGTTTTACCCAGGTTCGGGCCCTCTTGATGGAGGTAAAACCCTACGTCCTGCTTGATTAATATTGATGATATGGGTAGTACAAGAGTAGATCTACCACGAGATCAAGGAGGCTAAACCCTAAAAGCTAGCCTATGGTATAATTGTTGTATGATGAAGTTGTCCTACGGACTAAAACCCTCCGGTTTATATAGACACCGGAGAGGGTTAGGGTTACACAAAGTCGGTTACAATGGTAGGAGATCTAAATATCCGCATCGCCAAGCTTGCCTTCCATGCCAAGGAAAGTCCCATACGGACACGAGACGAAGTCTTCAATCTTGTATCTTCATAGTCCTGGAGTCCGGCTGAAGGTATAGTCCGGCTACCCGGACACCCCCTAATCCAGGACTCCCTCAGTAGCCCCCGAACCAGGCTTCAATGACGAAGAGTCCGGCGTGCAGATTGTCTTCGGCATTGCAAGGCGGGTTCTTCTCCAAATTCCGTGTACCTGCTGAATAATGTCCGATTTTCGTAATGTAGTGCACCTTGGCTTCCACGCCCAATAATGGCCGTCTTCCACGTGTTAAACGAATGCGAAAAGTCGGGGTGTTTTTACATTCACACCCCTAGCCGCATAAACGAGCCGCCTATTTAATGGGATGGGGATTCAGATCCAAACCACACCTTCTCCTCTCCGCGAGTAATCATCAAAGCGCCTCTAGCAAAGGTCCATTCCAATATGGCCAGCCGTCGCAGCTCCTCCTCTCGCCCTTCCAGTCCTAAACCTGGAGACAGGGAGAGGTGCTCCATCCCGCACAGCGAGCTAGTGTCTCTTCAGGCCAAGGGATTTCTCCCTCAGGCCTATATGGTCCCGGTTCGAGCCGGACTCGCCACCTATAATGGCGGAGAGCTCCCCCAATCCCTCCAAAGGAGAGCGGGCGTGCCTCGTCCCTTATCTAGTAAGAGGACTTGGATTTCCAATTCATCCATTTCTCCGTGGGCTTCTGGAGTTCTACGGTCTCCAGCTGCACAATCTCACGCCCGCCTCTATATTGCATATCACGGGCTTCGTCGCCCTTTGCGAGCTATTCTTGGGTGTTGAGGCTCATTTCACGCTGTGGAAGAGGTTATTCTGCCTGGTGCCCCGCTCTCAAGAGGGGTCTATATATCAAGTGGACGGAGCCGAAGTGTGGCGTATCGCCGGGACCGGATATCTATCCGGAACCCCAAAGAAGGCGTCCGAGGATTGGCCTTCGGAATGGATTTATATAGATGATGTCTGCTGCCGGATCCTATCCGGGCCGGTCTCCCCTAATTCAACAGTGCTCCCTTAAAGAAACGCCTAAGCTGGCGTCCACTGAGCTCTCAGAGAGAAGGCGACATGGACGTCCTTCACCTGATGGGTCGGATAAGACTATTGGCTCATTCCGAACTAACCATGATTGAAGTCATGGCCGCATGCATTATGCAGGGGGTGCAGTCGCTTCAATATAGAGGCCACCCCATGTGGGATTTTAACGGGGAGGATGACGCCACCCGTTACGGTCGTAAGGGGGCCAGCCTCAGCTACCGCTCTAGTAAAGATATTATCCTCTTTGTACAAGGGAGAAGAGGAGGAATTCCTCCGCGTCAACCCGCAGGGCGGATTTTCTATGTACAACCCTCCGAGTTGGGTAAGTGGACAATTGTGCTTGCCCATCCGTTTTATATTCCCATGATTAAATATGTAGTCTTCCGATTTCAACGCAGGAACTGCGTCAGGAAGTAAAGGATATAAACAGCCATCCCCCACAGCCCGAGGATCCAGAACGGTCCCTCGATCTGGACTCTGAAGAGGATCCGGACATATCGGTGGAGCTGATTGACGGGGTGTTTCATCAGCTAAGTAAGGACAATACCTTGGTGGCCATTATGGCTGATTACCCAGGGTTAATCCCGGCCTCCCAGGTAACAGAGAGCGGAGTCTCATCCCCTTGAGAAGGAATCCATTCTCACGCATTTCAGTTTTCCTGACAACGGCCGTGTTTTGCAGGGGAGGTTTCCGAGGCGGGAGGCCGAACCTGCGGCGGCTAGCCAACGAGGGGCCGCAGGGCCCCGTGGGGTAAAAAGGAATGTAGTCCAGACTGAGATGCCGACGCAAAGGTATAGCGCACCCTCTTTTTCCCTGGTGTTATTCCTTCAGGGCATATTAACGTTCGTGCTGTCTTCAGGACGAAGAGACCTCGCTGGACTACATCCGGAGAGGTTGCCAATCGCGCCTCCACCAGCCAGGCTCCAACGCCTGGCCCGGAAGCGGAAGCGAACACAAGGCGCGCACCGGACGCTCCTTCGACAGAGGATGTGGACAGGCTGTCTGCCACCAATTCCGAGGTGGAGAGTGCCATGAACCACAGGCGTCGCCAGACAGTTCTTCGCGACGCTTGTTTCTCCCAAGAGGCATTAGATGCCTTCCATTCGGGAGATGCGTATCTCCGTGCCGCTCAAAATGGTTTAGCCAGAGCCATGGAGCAATATGTAAAAGACATACGGGTAAGAAAATTTTGGTAAATATATATATATATACCAGTAGCCCCCGAGACTTGAAACAGTTAGGGTAACTGATTTAAGGATCATTTGTTATGCAGGTTCTTACAGAGAAGAATACCGTACTGTCCCAGGAGCTGGAAGAGTGCAAAGCCCAACTGGAGGCCGCACTAGCCGCGGCAGGGGAGCCCAAACAGACCCCCTCTGGTAAGATACCCTTCGAAAGATTAGTATCTTGCGAAGTGCGGCATGGGTGTAAATCTGACAAATCATATTGCAGATGGTGCCGGACTAGATCCGGAGAGGCAACAACTCTTGCGCCGGCTAAAGGCCGGTGAGAGTATGTTGACAAGGGTGAGGCGGGAGAAGAATGATCTTCAGGATGCCAACACCAAGCTGGACGTTGAACTTAAAGATGTTCGTGGCCAGCTGTCGGACTCTACTAAGGAGAATCAGCGGCTTCGACGCGGCATATTTAGTAAGTGCTTAAGCGAATCTTTGAAAGAAAAGAGTTCGGCGAGGAAGTCGACTAACAGAGTAATGTCTGTAGGTATGCTAACGGGTCGTCCTGCAGAGGAGATGCCCGGTTCTACGGGTGACCTTCTTCCCGAGCTCTCGCAACTGCACGAGCGAGTTCGGCAGGCGATGCGAGGCGTTGCCCAAGCCTTATGGCCTTCCCACTCCATGCCCGAGGGCCTTGGAGAGCTTTCGGAGAAGCTTAAGGGAGCTCGGCGGCGCTTCCGGTTGTGGAAGATATCGGCCTGCCGACAAGGCGCTAGGGAGGCCTGGGCCATGGTGAAGACGCGGTACACGAAGTCTGACCCAAACCACATGGCCGAGGTCGGACCTGTGGGGCCTGACGGGAAGGAGATCCCTGTAAGCTTAGTGTACGGCCAAGTAGAATTGGCCGCAAAGTATTCCCAGCAGGACTGTAAGTTAGACAGCCTGTTAGATGGTATTGAAGAGGAATACAATCAGTCAGAGTGACTATGTAATTTTTAATTGACATGTGTAATGCCTTCTAGCCGGATTGTAGATCGTTTGTCGTTGCCGACCTTTTCGCTTCAACCTCAGGACCTGACGGTCCGGAGTGTGTCCGAATACCCTACCGGTTATGTAAGAACCGGGGTATGCATGGAGACCAGGCGTAGGGGTCATTAGTGCTTTATCAGACAAGTGCCCAACTAGTTATGTTATATTACATGGTTAGTAAGAAACATCTTCCAGAGAGAATAGTTCCGTTAGGGGTTCCTTTCTCTGGGAGGCATGCCCTAAAGTGCATGTCCGGACTGCAAACGCAGGAAAATCATCTGGGGGCATATATATAAATAAGTAAAAAAGGTCATCTTTTAGTTCACCGACCGAATATTCCCTTAAGAACGCTAGCTTTCGGCTTCACCCAGTCTGAGGTACACATCCGGCTGATCCGGCAGTAACAATCGCAGAGGTGCTCCCTTTACCACCTAGCCGAACAATCGGGAACGTAGGGGTAAGCACAGGAGCCAGGCAACCCAGCTTGGCCAAAACTTAAGTCATATCGATGCATATAATGGTGACGAAAAGGTACATGCGGAAGTTTGACACATGTGGTGGGCGTGAAGCCCGTATAAATAAGCTTCTGTTAAAGAAGCCCCCAGGTTTAATGAGCGCGAGTAGCACGTCACTTGAGGAGCCTTTAAGGGCTATAAAAGAAAAGAGGGGAAGGAGAGAAATGTAAGACAGAAAATGTAAAAAATGGACAGAGGAAGGAGACAAACACAGAGTCCGGCTCTAGGCGTAGAATCTTCGGAGATGGGCTGCGTTCCATGGGTTCGGCTCAAGTCGGTTATCTGATGCATCTCGCAGGCGGTATGCTCCACCAGTAAGGACTTGGTCGATTATGAAGGGACCTTCCCACTTGGGCTTCAGCTTGTCCTTTTTCTTGTCCGGCAGGCATAGAACTAATTCACCAACGTTGTAGTTTTTGGCCCGCACTTCTCTGCTTTGATATCTTCGAGCCTGCTGTTGATAGAATGCGGAACGGGCTTTTGCCACGTCGCGCTCCTCCTCTAAGGCGTCCAAACCGTCCTGCCGATCGAGCTCGGCTTCCCTTTCTTCGTACATGCGCACTCGAGGTGAGTCATGAATTATGTCGCAGGGCAAGACTGCCTCTGCGCCATACATGTGTATCCGGTGGTGCGATTCAGCGTGGTCCGCAGCCCCCAGAGTATGGAGTCGAGCTCCTCTACCCAATGCGTGTTAGATTCCTTATGGGACCGCACTAATCTGGGTTTGATGCCGCTCATGATGAGACCATTTGCACATTCGACCTGACCGTTAGTTTGTGGGTGATAGACGGAAGCATAATCGAGCTTGATGCCCATGTTTTTGCACCAGAGTTTTACCTCATCGGCCGTAAAGTTCGTGCCGTTATCGGTGACGATGCTATGGGGGACGCCATAACGGTGTACGACCCCGGATATAAAGTCTATCACAGGTCCGGATTCGGCCGTCTTAACAGGCTTGGCTTCTATCCATTTGGTGAACTTATCCACCATGACCAGTAAGTATTTTTTCTTGTGGGTTCCGCCTTTAAGGGGTCCCACCATGTCAAGCCCCCAGACCACGAAAGGCTAAGTGATGGGGATAGTTTGGAGGGCGGTGGGTGGCATATGGCTTTGGTTTGCAAAAAGCTGGCAACCGGCGCATCGTTGGACCAAGTCCTGAGCGTCCGCCCGGGCCGTCGGCCAATAAAAGCCTGTACGGAAAGCCTTGCTTACAAGGGACCGAGCCGCGGCGTGATGGCCACCGAGTCCGGCATGAATTTCAGCCAGCAGGTTCCGCCCTTCCTCTTCGGAGATGCACCTTTGAAGGACTCCGGTAGTGCTTTTCTTATAAAGTTCTCCCTCATGGACTTTATAGGCTTTAGATCGCCGCACTATACAACGTGCCTCATTTTGGTCCTCTGGGAGTTCCTGCCTAGTAAGGTAGGCTAGGAATGGTTCTGTCCACGGGGCGATAACGGCCATTAGTACGTGGGCTGAGGTTGTGATTTCATTGGCAGAGCCTCCGATTATGTCAGATTGTTCGGCGTCGGACAGTGCTGTTGGGTCCGGGCTAATATTGCCATGTTCACCTTCCCATACTATGAATGGCTTGAACAGCCTTTCCAGGAAGATGTTGGGGGGGACCGCATCGCGTTTTGCGCCGATGCGTGCCAGGGCGTCTGCCGCCTGATTGTTTTCTCGGGCTATATGGTGAAATTCGAGCCCCTCAAACCGAGCTGACATTTTGAGGACGGCGTTGCGGTAAGCTGCCATTTTTGGATCCTTGGCATCGAAGTCTCCATTTATTTGGGATATCGCGAGGTTCGAATCCCCGCGCACCTCTAGGCGTTGAATGCCCATGGATACTGCCATCCGGAGACCATGTAAAAGGGCCTCATATTCGGCTGCATTGTTGGAGTCCGTGTACATAATCTGGAGTACATATTGAACTGTGTCTCCTGTGGGGGACGTCAAAACGACGCCGGCCCCTAGTCCGGCCAACATTTTGGAACCGTCGAAGTGCATGATCCAGTTTGAATATGTGCCGTACTCTTTAGGGAGTTCGGCCTCCGTCCATTCTGCGACGAAGTCGGCCAAAACTTGCGACTTGATAGCTCGCCGTGGCCTATAAGTTATGTCGAACGGGAGGAGCTCGATGGCCCATTTTGCAATCCGGCCCGTTGCGTCACGGTTGTTTATAATATCGTTGAGTGGTACTTCCGATGCTACTGTGATTGAACACTCTTGAAAGTAGTGTCGTAGCTTCCGGGATGCCATGAATACCGCATATGCAATCTTTTGATAATGTGGGTACCGTGATTTGCATGGGGTGAGGACAGTGGACACATAGTAAACCGGCTTTTGAAGGGGGAATTTGTGTCCGTCCGTTTCCCGCTCGACGACGAGTACTGCGCTGACAACTTGATGGGTTGCTGCAATGTACAATAGCATTGGTTCGCCGATGTTTGGCGCGGCCAGGACAGGGTTTGTTGCCAATATGGCTTTTATTTCCTCGAGTCCGGCCGTGGCGGCATCCGTCCACTCGAAGTGTTCGGTGCGCCGAAGGAGGCGATAGAGGGGTAGCGCCTTTTCTCCCAACGGGAGATAAAGCGGCTTAGAGCCGCCACGCATCCGGTTAATTTTTGTATTTGTTTGAGGTCCTTTGGGATATCCAATTGTGACAAAGCTCGGATCTTGGCTGGATTTGCTTCGATTCCTCTACCGGATACAATGAAGCCCAAGAGCTTTCCGGCTGGAACGCCGAAAACGCATTTTTCCGGATTTAGCTTGATGTCATATGCTCGGAGGTTGTCAAATGTAAGCCTCAAGTCGTCTACTAGAGATTCGACATGTCTTGTTTTTACGACCACATCATCCACGTATGCCTCTACTGTTTTGCCGATCTGGTTTGCCAGACATGTCTGAATCATGCGCTGATATGTTGCGCCGGCGTTTTTGAGCCCGAAAGGCATTGTGTTGAAGCAGAATGGGCCGTATGGGGTGATGAATGCCGTTGCGGCTTGGTCTGACTCGGCCATCTTGATTTGATGGTAACCGGAGTATGCGTCGAGGAAGCACAACGAATCGTGTCCTGCAGTGGCGTCGATAATTTGATCGATGCGGGGGAGGGGGAAGGGATCCTTTGGGCAAGCCTTGTTAAGGTCTTTGAAGTCAACGCACAGGCGCCAGGATTTGTCCTTCTTTGGTACCATCACCAAGTTTGCTAGCCAGTCCGGATGTTTTATATCTCTGATGAATCCGGCCTCCAATAGTTTGGCTAGCTCCTCTCCCATTGCCTGTCTCTTGGGCTCAGAGAAACGCCGAAGGGCTTGTTTGACAGGTTTGAATCCTTTTAGGATATTTAAGCTGTGTTCGGCCAGCCTGCGTGGGATTCCTGGCATGTCTGAAGGGTGCCAGGCAAAAATGTCCCAGTTCTCCCGTAGGAATTCTCGCAGTGCGGCGTCTACATCGGGGTTTAATCGTGCCCCGATGGAAGCTGTTTTATTGGGGTCCGTTGGATGGACCTGGAATTTGACTATTTCATCCGCTGGTTTAAAGGAGGTGGACTTGGATCTTTTATCGAGTATCACATCGTCCCTGTTTATCGTGGAGCGCAGCATAGTCAGTTCCTCAGCCGCTAGGGCTTCGGACAGTGCCTCAAGGGCCAATGCGGCTGTCTTGTTTTCGGCGCGGAGTGCTATGTCCGGATCACTAGCGAGAGTGATGATTCCGTTCGGCCCGGGCATCTTGAGCTTCATGTACCCGTAATGGGGTATTGCTTGGAAGATTGTAAACGCTTCCCGCCCCAGCAGAGCGTGGTATCCGCTACTGAACGGGGCCACTTGGAATGTGACCTCTTCGGACCTATAATTATCCGGCGTGCCGAACACCACATCTAGTGTGATTTTTCCTGCACAGCGCGCTTCCCGACTGGGGATTATTCCTCTAAAGGTTGTGCTGCTTCGCTCAATGCGGTTCCAGTCTATTTCCATTTTTTGAAGGGTTTCCTCATAAATGAGGTTCAATCCGCTGCCTCCGTCCATGAGTACCTTGGTGAGGCGAAAGCCGTCCACTATAGGACTGAGTACCAATGCGGCTGGTGCTCGAGCTGTTCGGAATTTAGGTTCATCACTGGCATTAAAAGTAATAGCCGTGTCACTCCATGGGTTTATTGTTGCTACTTGATAGACTTCGGCGAGGCTGCGGAGTGTTCTTTTTCGCATATTATTTGATGCGAAAGTCTCGAAGACTATTAAGACTGTACTGGAGTCCCTGAGGTGGTTTTCTGCGGCCTCCGGAATTAGGAGATCTTCGCCCCTTTTGGCCACCTGCCAGAGTATCCAACATGCTCTAAGGCTATGAGTTGGTGTGGCGTCCTCTGTACTATGAATTTTACAGGGTCCATTAAGCCATCCCTCCAGTACGGTTCCATGCCCTATAGAAGGTTTTGGTTTTTTGGTTTTTTACCTGGGTGTCTGATGATGATGCACCCTTTTATTTCGGACGAGGTTTCTATTCAGGGCCGGATTGTCCCAAAATTTAGTTTCGGTTTTCCGGGCGCTTTCCATCGCACAGTACTTTTGTACTATGGACGCCAAGTCAGAGAAGCGTGTAATATCACGACGACCTATGGCGTTGAGGATTCCCTTGTCCGTGCAATTATTGGAAAAGATTGAGATTGCATCTTCCTCGCGGCAGTCCTTTATCATGTTCATAACCAGGAGGAACCTTGCCCAGTAATGATGTATTGTTTCTTCGGGCTTTTGCCTGATTTGGGATAGATCGCTTATGTTCGGGTGGGTGGGTGGAATTAAATCCAGAACTTCACCCAATCTAAGACTCAGAGGCCAAGGAGTTTCCAAACTCTGAAGTTTGGATTCTTGGATGTTGTCCAGTGAATCTAGCCCGTTGCCTGATTCTAAGTTCAGGTCTTGAGTTACATCCTCCCCTCCGCAGGTATTCGGCTTGGAGGGATCGGGAATCCGGACGTAGTTAGTCCTTAAGATAGATGAAGAGTCGCCGCACTGTGCCTCTACCACGGCAACGTGATGGGTGACTTGGGGAGAATTAATTTCTCTTAGATCGGGTTTAAGCCCAACCTGGTCATAATCCGTAGTGACCCCCAAGGCGGCGATGCGATCCAAGAGCTCGTTTACGGAAGAGAGCTCCATTGGATCTAACTGCTCGACGAGTTCCGAGCTGACGTGAAGATTGCTTTTGATGACCCGAGAGGTCACCGTCGGCGCAACGGCCGAACAGGCGGTCATGAGAAAACCGCCTAGCCGGAGAGTTTGGCCGACAGCCAAGGCTCCCTTAGTAACGGCGCCGTCTTTAAAGACGGGAAGAGGCATCCTTCCTGATTGCGACGACACAGAGGAACTCTCAATGAAAGCACCAATGTCGGTGTCAAAACCGGCAGATCTCAGGTAGGGGGTCCCGAACTGTGCGTCTAGGCCAGATGGTAACAGGAGGCAAGGAACACGATGTTTTACCCAGGTTCGGGCCCTCTTGATGGAGGTAAAACCCTACGTCCTGCTTGATTAATATTGATGATATGGGTAGTACAAGAGTAGATCTACCACGAGATCAAGGAGGCTAAACCCTAAAAGCTAGCCTATGGTATGATTGTTGTATGATGAAGTTGTCCTACGGACTAAAACCCTCCGGTTTATATAGACACCGGAGAGGGTTAGGGTTACACAAAGTCGGTTACAATTGTAGGAGATCTAAATATCCGCATTGCCAAGCTTGCCTTCCACGCCAAGGAAAGTCCCGTCTGGACACGGGACGAAGTCTTCAATCTTGTATCTTCATAGTCCTGGAGTTCGGCTGAAGGTATAGTCCGGCTACCCGGACACCCCCTAATCCAGGACTCCCTCAATGATCTCTCACTAAATTTCAAGGTATATGTGTTCTCCCTGAGTATGCACCATTGCTACAGTTTGTCGTGCCGAGACACCACGTGATGATCGGGTGTGATAAGCTCTACGTTCACATACAATGGGTGCAAGCCAGTTTTGCACAAGCAGAATACTCAGGTTAAACTTGACGAGCCCAACATATGCAGATATGGCCTCCGAACACTGAGACCGAAAGGTCGAGCGTGAATCATATAGTAGATATGATCAACATAGTGATGTTCACCATTGAAAACTTCTCCATCTCACGTGATGATCGGGCATGGTTTAGTTGATATGGATCACGTGATCACTTAGATGATTTGAGGGATATCTATCTAAGTGGGAGTTCTTAAGTAATATGATTAATCGAACTTTAATTTATCATGAACTTAGTACCTGATAGTATTTTGCATGTCTATGTTGTTGTAGATAAATGGCCCGTGTTACTGTTCCATTGAATTTTAATCCGTTCCTGGAGAAAGCTAAGTTGAAAGATGATGGTAGCAACTACACGGACTGGGTCCATAACTTGAGGATTATCCTCATTGCTGCATAGAAGAATTATGTCCTGGAAGCACCGCTAGGTGCAAAGCCCGCTGCAGGAGAAACACTAGATGTTATGAACGTCTGGCAGAGCAAAGCTGATGACTACTCGATAGTTCAGTGTGCCATGCTTTACGGCTTAGAATCGGGACTTCAACGACGTTTTGAACGTCATGGAGCATATGAGATGTTCTAGGAGTTGAAGTTAATATTTCAAGCAAATGCCCGGATTGAGAGATATGAAGTCTCCAATTAGTTCTATAGTTGTAAGATGGAGGAAAATAGTTCTGTCAGTGAACATATACTCAGAATGTCTGGGTACCACAACCACTTGACTCAACTGGGAGTTAATCTTCCTGATGATAATGTCATTGACAAAGTTCTTCAATCACTGCCACCAAGCTACAAAAGCTTTGTGATGAACTATAATATGCAAGGGATGGATAAGACAATTCTTCAGCTCTCCGCAATGCTAAAGGCTGCGGAGGTAGAAATCAAGAAGGAGCATCAAGTGTTGATGGTAAAGAAGACCACTAGTTTCAAGAAAAATGGCAAAGGGAAGAAGGGGAACTTCAAGAGGAATGACAAGCAAGTTGCTTCTCAAGTGAAGAAGCCCAAGTCTGGACCTAAGCCTGAGACTGAGTGCTTCTACTGCAAAGGGACTGGTCATTGGAAGCGGAACTGCCCCAAGTATTTGGCGGATAAGAAGGATGGCAAAGTGAAAGGTAGTTGATATACATGTTATTGATGTGTACCTTACTAATGCTCGCAGTAGCGCCTGGGTATTTGATACTGGTTCTGTTGCTAATATTTGCAACTCGAAACACGGGCTACGAATTAAGCAAAGATTGGCTAAGGACGAGGTGACGATGTGCGTGGGAAATGGTTCCTAAGTCGATGTGATCGCCGTCGGAACACTACCTCTACGTCTACCTTCGGGATTAGTATTAGACCCGAATAATTATTATTTGGTGCCAGCGTTAAGCATGAACATTATATCTAGATCTTGTTTGATGCGAGATGGTTATTCATTTAAATCGGAGAATAATGGTTGTTCTATTTATATGAGTAATATCTTTTATGGTCATGCACCCTTGATGAGTGGCGTATTTTTACTGAATCTCGATAGTAGTGATACACATATTCATAGTATTGAAGCCAAAAGATATAAGTTTAATAATGATAGTGCAACTTATTTGTGGCACTGCCGTTTAGGTCATATTGGTGTAAAGCACATGAATAAACTCCATGTTCATGGGCTTTTGGAATCACTTGATTATGAATCACTTGATGCTTGCGAACCATGCCTCATGGGCAAGATGACTAAGACTCTGTTCTCCGGAACAATGGAACGAGCAACAGACTTATTGGAAATAATACATACTGATGTATGCGGTCCAATGAGTGTTGATGCTCGTGGCGGGTAACGTTATTTTCTGACCTTCACAGATGATTTGAGCAAATATGGGTATGTCTACTTGATGAAACATACGTCTGAAACATTTGAAAAGTTGAAAGAATTTCAGAGTGAAGTGGAAAATCATCATAACAAGAAAATTAAGTTTCTATGATCTAATCGTGGAGGTGAATATTTGAGTTGTGAGTTTGGTCTTCATATGAAACAATGCAGAATAGTTTCACAACTCATGCCACCTGGAACACCACATCATAATGGTGTGTCCGAACCTCGTAACCACACTTTATTAGGTATGGTGTGATCTATGGTGTCTCTTACTGATTTACCGCTACTGTTTTGGGGTTATGCTTTAGAGACGGCTGCATTCACGTTAAATAGGGCACCATCGAAATCCGTTGAGACAACACCATATGAATTGTGGTTTGGCAAGAAACCCAAGTTGTCGTTTCTTAAAGTTTGGGGCTGTGATGCTTATGTGTAAAAGCTTCAACCTGATAAGCTCAAACCCAAATCAGAGAAATGTGTCTTCATAGGATACCCAAAGGAGACTGTTGGGTACACCTTCTATCACAGATCCGAAGGCAAGATATTCGTTGCTAAGAATGGATCCTTTCTAGAGAAGGAGTTACTCTCAAAAGAAGTGAGTGGGAGGAAAGTAGAACTTGATGAGGTAACTGTACCTTCTCCCTTATTGGAAAGTAGTTCATCACAAAAAGCAGTTCTAGTGATTCCTACACCAATTAGTGAGGAAGCTAATGATGATGATCATGAAACTTCTGATTAAGTTACTACCGAACCTCGTAGGTCAACCAGAGTAAGATCCGCACCAGAGTGGTACGGTAATCCTGTTCTGGACGTCATGTTACTTGACCATGATGAACCTACGAACTATGAGGAAGCGATGGTGAGCCCAGATTTCACAAAATGGCTTGAGGCCATGAAATCTGAGATGGGATCCATGTATGAGAACAAAGTGTGGACTTTGGTTGACTTGCCCGATGATCGGAAAGTCATAGAGAATAAATGGATCTTCAAGAAAAAGACTGATGCTGACGGTAATATTACTATCTACAAAGCTCGACTTGTTGGGAAAGTTTTTTGACAAGTTCAAGGAGTTGACTACAACGAGACCTCCTCACCTGTAGCGATGCTTAAGTCCGTCTGAATCATGTTAGCAATTGCGGCATTTTATGATTATTAAATTTGGCAAATGGATGTCAAAATTGCATTCCTTAATGGATATCTTAAAGAAGAGTTGTATATGACGCAACCAAAAGGTTTTGTCGATCCAAAAGGTGCTAACAAAGTGGGCAAGCTGCTGCGATCCATTTATGGACTCGTGCAAGCATCTCGGAGTTGGAATATACGCTTTGATAGTGTGATCAAAGCATATGGTTTTATACAGAATTTTGGAGAAGCCTGTATTTACAAGAAAGTGAGTGGGAGCTCCGTAGCATTTCTGATATTATATGTGGATGACATATTGTTGATCGGAAATGATACAAAATTTCTGAATAGCATAAAAGGATACCTGAATAAGAATTTTTCAATGAAAAAACCTCGGTGAAGCTGCTTACATATTGGGCATCAAGATCTACAGAGATAGATCAAGACGCTTAATTGGACTTTCACAAAGCACATACCTTGGTAAAGTTTTGAAGAAGTTCAAAATGGATCAAGCAAAGAAAGGGTTCTTGCCTGTGTTACAAGGTGTGAAGTTGAGTCAGACTCAATGCCCGACCACTACAGAAGATAGAGAGAAAATGAAAGTCATTCCCTATGCCTCAGCCATAGGTTCTATCATGTATGCAATGTTGTGTACCAGATCTGATGTGTCCCTTGCTATTAGTTTAGCAGGGAGGTACCAAAGTAATCCAAGAGTGGATCACTGGACAGCGGCCAAGAACACCATGAAATACCTAAAAAGGACTAAGGATATGTTTCTTGTTTATGTAGGTGACAAAGAGCTCGTCGTAAATGGTTACGTCGATGCAAGCTTTGACACTGATCCGGATGACTCTATGTCACAAACCGGTTACATATTTATATTGAATGGTGGGGCTGTCAGTTGGTGCAGTTCTAAACAAGCATCGTGGCGGGATCTACATGTGAAGCGGAATACATAGCTGCTTCAGAAGCAGCAAATGAAGGAGTCTGAATGAAGGAGTTCATATCTGATCTAGGTGTAATACCTAGTGCATCGGGTCCAATGAAAATCTTTTGTGACAATACGGGTGCAATTGCCTTGCCAAAGGAATCCAGATTTCACAAGAGAACCAAGCACATCAAGAGACGCTTCAATTCCATCCGCGATCAAGTCAAGGAGGGAGACATAGAGATTTGCAAGAGACATACGGATCTGAATGTTGCAGACCCGTTGACTAAACTTCTCTCACAAGCAAAACATGATCAGCACCAAGACTCCATGGGTGTTAGAATCATTACTGTGTAATCTAGATTATTGACTCTAGTGCAAGTGGGAGACTGAAGGAAATATGCCCTAGAGGCAATAATAAAGTTGTTATTTATATTTCCTTATATCATGACAAATGTTTATTATTCATGCTAGAATTGTATTAACTGGAAACTTAGTACATGTGTGAATACATAGACAAACAGAGTGTCCCTGGTATGCCTCTACTAGACTAGCTCGTTAATCAAAGATGGTTAAGTTTCCTAGCCATAGACATGTGTTATCATTTGATTAACGGGATCACATCATTATAGAATGATGTGATGGACAAGACCCATCCGTTAGCTTAGCACTATGATCGTTTAGTTTATTGCTATTGCTTTCTTCATGACTTATACATGTTCCTATGACTATGAGATTATGTAACTCCCGAATACCGGACGAACACTTAGTGTGATATCAAATGTCACGACATACATGGGTGATTATAAAGATGCTCTACATGCGTCTCTGATGGTGTTTGTTGAGTTAGCATAGATCGAGATTAGGACTCGTCACTCCGATTGTGGGAGAGGTATCTCTGGGCCCTCTCGGTAATGCACATCACTATAAGCCTAGCAAGCAATGTGACTAAAGAGTTAGTTGCGGTATGATGCACTACGGAACGAGTAAAGAGACTTGCTGGTAACGAGATTGAACTAGGTATGATGATACCGACGATCGAATCTCGGGTAAGTAACATATCAATGACAAAGGGAACAACATATGTTGTTGTGCGGTTTGACCAAGAAAGATTTTCGTTGTATATGTAGGAACCAATATGAGAATCCAGGTTCCATTGTTGGTTATTGACCGAAGAAGTGTCTCGGTCATGTCTACATAGTTCTCGAACCCGTAGGGTCCGCACGCTTAACATTCGATGACGATTGGTATTATGAGTTTATGTGATTTGATGTACCAAAGGTTATTCGGAGTCCCGAATGAGATCACAGACATGACGAGGAGTCTCGAAATGGTCGAGACATAAAGATTGATATATTGTACCATCTTGTTCGGACACCGGAAGTGTTCCGGAGAGTTTCAGATAAAACCGGAGTGCCGGAGGGTTACCGGACCCCCCAAGAAGTTAATGGCCCACCATGGGCCTTAGAGGAGAGAGGGACGGCCAGGAGGTGGCGCCCCCTTCCTTATCTCCCCTTCCTTCTTCCTTCCCCTCCTTGTTGGACTAGGAAAGGGAGGAACCTACTCCTAGTAGGAGTAGGATCCCCCCCTTGGGCGCGCCCCTTGAGGCCGACCGGCCCCCTCCTCCCCTCCTTTATATACGAGGGAGGGGGGCTTGTGCGGTTCCCCCCTCCATAGTATTCCACCTCGGTCATATTGTCCTAGTGCTTAGGCGAAGCCCTACGTCGGTAACTTCATCATCACCGGCACCACACTGTCGTGCTGACGAAAATCTCCCTCGGCCTTAGCTGGATCTAGAGTTCGAGGGACGTCACCGAGCTGAACGTGTGCAGATCACGAAGGTGTAGTGCGTTCGGTACTTGATCAGTTGGATCGCGAAGACGTTCGACTACATCAACTGCGTTACTAAACGCTTCCGCTTTCGGTCTACGAGGGTACGTGGACACACTCTCTGCACTCGTTGCTATGCTTCTCCTTGATAGATCTTGTGTGATCGTAGGAAAATTTTGAAATACTACGTTCCCCAACATCGTGATCTTGATTAGTTGGTGTAACACATAAGGTGAGTCTAAAACAATAAAAGAGATGTTCAAGTATTAACGATCTTAAACTATCTCAATGCATAAAAAAGAAGTTTCCACATATTCTTGATAACTAAATGCATCAAGTCAAAATCACCAATGCCAAAGCTTTAGAAAGAATGTCAAATTTATCGGGAACACATTGATAATCATCTATGCAAAGTATATATACATTTCAATCACTTCTAGGTTAACCCGAGATACAAGACCAAATACAATCACGTGTTGCAGTTTTGCTCTATTTCACACTCTTCACAATTTTAGAATTTGAGCGCATGTATGAGTCAATACCCTAATCAAGGCAATGAGAACATAATGTTTGGAGTTAAAAGAAGTGAAAATAAGAAAGTCTTGCAATAATACAGTTGACCATTAGGACAAGTGGAAGATCTTATGATCGATATTGTGTAAGTGATACGTCCATTTTGCATCATGCTTTTATATCGATATTTATTGCATTATGGACTGTTATTTCACTTTATGTCACAATACTTATGGCTATTCTCTCTTATTTTACAAGGTTTACATAAAGAGGGAGAATGCGGACAGCTGGAATTCTGGGCTGGAAAAGGAGCAAATATTAGAGACCTATTCTGCGCAACTCCAAAAGTCCTGAAACTCCATGGAACGTCTTAAAATAAATAAAGAAAAATCCTCGCAAAAGATGAAGGCCAGGGGGCCCACACCCTTCTCACGAGGGTGGGGGCGCCCCCCTAGGGCGCGCCCCCTACCTCGTGGGCCTCCTGGTGGCTCTCTAATGCCCATCTTCTCCTATATGAGGTCTTCCGATGAGAAAAAAATAGAGAGGAAGTTTTCGAGACGAGACTCCGCCGCCACGAGGCGGAACCTTGGCGGATCCAATCTAGAGCTCCGGCAGAGCTGTTCTGCCGGGGATACTTCCCTCCTGGAGGGGGAAATCATCACCATCGTCATCACCAACGCTCCTCTCATCGGGAGAGGGCAATATCCATCAACATCTTCACCAGCACCATCTCATCTCCAAACCCTAGTTCATCTCTTCTATCCAATTCTTGTCTCAAAGTCCGGGATTGGTGCTAGTAGGTTGCTAGTAGTGTTGATTACTCCTTGTAGTTGATGCTAGTTGGTTTAATTGGTGGAAGGTTATATGTTCAGATCCTATATGCATATTGTTACCCCTATGATTAACATGAATATGCTTTGTGAGCAATTATGTTCGTTCCTGAGGACAAGGGAGAAGTCTTGCTATGAGTAGTCATGTGAATTTGGTATTCGTTTGATATTTTGATAAGATGTATGTTGTCTAGCCTCTAGTGGTGTTATGTGAACGTCGACTACATAACACTTCACCATTATTTGGGCCTATAGAAAGGCATTGGGAAGTAATAAGTAGATGATGGGTTGCTTGAGTGACAGAAGCTTAAACCCTAGTTTATGCGTTGCTTCGTAAGGGGCTGATTTGGATCCATATGTTTCATGCTATGGTTAGGTTTACCTTAATACTTTTGGTGTAGTTGTAGATGCTTGCAATAGAGGTTAATCATAAGTGGGATTCTTGTTCAAGTAAGAACAACACCCAAGCACTGGTCCACCCACATATCAAATTATCAAAGTATCGAATGTGAATCATATGAACGTGATGAAAACTAGCTTGATGATATTCCCATGTGTCCTCGGGAGCGCTTTTCCTATTATAAGAGTTTGTTCCGGCTTGTCCTTTGCTACAAAAGGATTGGGCCACCTTGCTGCACTTCATTTACTTTTTTTACTTGTTGCTCATTACAATTTATCCTATCACAAAACTATCTGTTACCACTTATTTCAATACTTGCAGAGAATACCTTGCTGAAAACTGCTTATCATTTCCTTCTGCTCCTCGTTGGGTTCGACACTCTTACTTATCGAAAGGACTAGATAGATCCCCTATACTTGTGGGTCATAAAGACTCTTTTCTGGCGTCGTTGCCGGGGAGTGTAGCGCCTTTGGTAAGGAAAAATTTATATAGTGTGCTGAAATTTAATGTCACTTGTTACTATGGAAAGTAATTCTCCGAGGGGCTTGTTCGGGGTATCTTCACCCCGTCCAGTAGAGCAAAGAGTTTCTCCTCAACCTACTGAACCTATGGAAAATGAAACTCCTTTTGAATTTCCTTCGGGTATGATGGAAAGACTGCTAGCTGACCCTTTTACAGGAGATGGAACAAAGCAT
Organism: Triticum aestivum; assembly: GCF_018294505.1. Taxonomy (NCBI): domain Eukaryota; kingdom Viridiplantae; phylum Streptophyta; class Magnoliopsida; order Poales; family Poaceae; genus Triticum; species Triticum aestivum. The sequence continues at coordinate 495,332,679 of NC_057797.1, forward strand.
CCTGATGAGCACTTAATATATGTGGATGAAGTTTGTGGATTATTTAAGCTTGCAGGTATACCCGATGATGTTGCTAAGAAGAAGGCCTTCCCTTTATCTTTGAAGGGAGACGCATTGGTATGGTATAGGCAATGTGATGATATGAGATCATGAGACTATAAAAGATTGAAGCTGGAATTTCATCAAAAATATTACCCTATGCATCTTGTTCATCGTGATCGCAATTATATATATAATTTCTGGCCTCGCGAAGGAGAAAGCATCACTCAAGCTTGGGGGAGGCTTAAATCAATGTTATATTCATGCCCCAATCATGAGCTCCAGAGAGAAATAATTATGCAAAGTTTTTATGCTCGACTTAATGAAAACAATCACAACATGCTCGATACTTCTTGTGCTGGCTCTTTTATCATGAAGACTATTGAATTCAGATGGAATTTATTGGATAGAATTAAACGCAACTCTGAAGATTGGGACCTCGACGAAGGTAAGGAGTCAGGTATGACACCTAAGTTTGATTGTGTTAAATCTTTTATGGATACCGATATTTTCCGTAAGTTTAGCACTAAATATGGACTTGACTCTGAGATAGTAGCTTCTTTCTGTGAATCTTTTGCTACTTATGTTGATCTCCCTAAGGAGAAGTGGTTTAAATATCATCCTCCCATAGAAGTAAAAGTAGCTGCACCTATTAAACTTGAAGAAAAGACTGTAACCTATAATGATCCTATTGTTCCTACTTCTTATATTGAGAAACCACCTTTCCCTGTTAGAGTAAAGGATCATGCTAAAGCTTCAACTATTGTTCGTAAAAGCAATATTAGAACATATACACCTCCTGAGCAAGTTAAAGTAGAACCCAATATTGCTATTGTTAAAGATCTCTTGCCTGATAATATTGATGGGCATGTTATTCAGTTCGAAGGTGAAACTGCTAGAATTGCTAAACCTTGTGCTAAAGATAAACATAGACCTGTGGTAGGCGTGCCTGTTATTTCTGTTAAAATAGGAGATCATTGTTATCATGGCTTATGTGATATGGGTGCTAGTGCTAGTGTTATACCTCATGACTTATACAAAGAAATTATGCATGATATTGCACCTATTGAGTTAGAAGATATTGATGTCACAATTAAACTTGCCAATAGAGATACTATTTCAGCAATGGGAATTGTTAGAGATGTTGAAGTCTTGTGTGGGAAAAATAAATATCCTGCTGATTTTCTTGTTCTTGGTTCCCCACAAGATAGCTTTTGTCCCATTATATTTGGTAGACCCTTCTTAAATACTGTCAATGCTACCATAGACTGCACTAAGAATATTGTTACTGTTGGCTTGGATGATATGGTTCATGAGTTTAATTTCTCTAAATTTAGTAAACAACATCGTGAGGAAGAATTACCTAGTAAGGATGAAATTATTGGTCTTGCTTCTATTGTCGTACCTCCTAGTGATCCTTTAGAACACTATTTGCTAGACCATGAAAATGATATGTTCATGAATGAAAGAAGGGAAATGGATGAAGTATTCTTTAAACAGGAACCTATTTTGCATCATAACTTGCCTGTTGAAATTTTGGGGGATCCTCCTCCACCCAAGGGTGATCCCGTGTTTGAGCTTAAACCTCTGCCTGATAATCTTAAATATGCTTATCTTGATGAAAAGAAGATATATCATGTTATTATTAGTGCTAACCTTTCAGAGCATGAAGAAGAAAGATTATTGAAAACTCCGAAGAAGCATCGCGCTGCTATTGGATATACCCTTGATGATCTTAAGGGCATTAGTCCCACTCTATGTCAACATAAAATAAATTTGGAAGCAAATGCCAAACCAGTTCGTGATTCCCAGCGACGTCTGAATCCTAAAATGAAAGAAGTGGTAAGAAAAGAAATACTCAAGCTTTTGGAGGCAGATATAATTTATCCCGTTGCTGATAGTGAGTGGGTAAGTCCTATCCATTGTGTCCCTAAGAAGGGAGGTATTACTGTTGTTCCTAATGATAAAGATGAATTGATTCCACAAAGAATTATCACAGGTTATAGGATGGTAATTGATTTCCGCAAATTAAATAAAGGTACTAAGAAAGATCATTACCCCTTACCTTTTATTGATCAAATGCTAGAAAGGTTATGCAAACACACACACTATTGCTTTCTAGATGGTTATTCTAGTTTCTCTCAAATATCTGTGTCGGCTAAAGATCAATCAAAGACTACTTTTACATGCCCTTTTGGTACTTTTGCTTATAGACGTATGCCTTTTGGTTTATGTAATGCACCTGCGACCTTTCAAAGATGCATGATGGCTATATTCTCTGACTTTTGTGAAAAGATTTGTGATGTTTTCATGGACGACTTTTCCGTCTATGGTTCCTCTTTTGATGATTGCTTGAGCAATCTTGATCGTGTTTTGCAGAGATGTGAAGAAACTAATCTTGTCTTGTATTGGGAAAAGTGCCACTTTATGGTTAATGAAGGTATTGTCTTGGGGCAAAAAGTTTCTGAAAGAGGTATTGAAGTTGATAAAGCCAAGGTTGATGCTATTGAAAAGATGGCATGTCCCAAGGACATCAAAGGTATAAGAAGTTTCCTTGGTCATGCTGGTTTTTATAGGAGGTTCATTAAGGACTTCTCAAAAATTTCTCGGCCTTTGACTAATTTATTGCAAAAAGATATACCATTTGTCTTTGATGATGATTGTGTAGAAGCATTTGAAATACTTAAGAAAGCATTAGTCTCTGCACCTATTGTTCAACCACCTGATTGGAATTTACCCTTTGAAATTATGTGCGATGCTAGTGATTATGCTATAGGTGTTGTTCTAGGGCAAAGAGTTGATAAGAAATTAAATGTTATTCATTATGCTAGTAAGACTCTAGACAATGCTCAAAGAAACTATACCACTACTGAAAAAGAACTTTTAGCAGTTGTATTTGCTTGTGATAAGTTCAGACCTTATATTGTTGATTCTAAAGTAACTATTCACACTGATCATGCTGCTATTAAATACCTTATGGAAAAGAAAGATGCTAAACCTAGACTTATTAGATGGGTTCTCTTGCTACAAGAATTTGATTTGCATATTGTTGATAGGAAGGGAGCTGAGAACCCCGTTGCAGACAACTTGTCTAGGTTAGAAAATATTCTTGATGACCCACTACCTATTAATGATGACTTTCCTGATGAACAATTAAATGTTATAAGTACTTCTTGTAGTACTCCATGGTATGCTGATTATGCTAATTATATTGTTGCTAAGTTTATACCACCTAGCTTCACATACCAGCAAAAGAAAAAAGTTCTTCTATGACTTGAGACATTACTTTTGGGATGACCCACATCTTTATAAAGAAGGAGTAGATGGTGTTATTAGACGTTGTGTACCTGAGCATGAACATGAACAGATCCTACGCAAGTGTCATTCCGAGTCTTATGGAGGACACCATGCTAGAGATAGAACTACACATAAGGTATTGCAATCTGGTTTTTATTGGCCTATTCTCTTCAAGGATGCCCGTAAGTTTATCTTGTCTTGTGATGAATGTCAAAGAATTGGTAATATTAGTAGACATCAAGAAATGCCTATGAATTATTCTCTTGTAATTGAACCATTTGATATTTGGGGCTTTGATTATATGGGACCTTTTCCTGCCTCTAATGGACACACACATATTTTAGTTGATGTTGATTACGTTACTAAGTGGGTAGAAGCTATTCCAACTAGTAGTGCTGATCATAACACTTCTATTAAAATGCTTAAAGAAGTTATTTTTCCGAGGTTTGGAGTCCCCACATATTTAATTACTGATGGTGGTTCACACTTTATTCATGGTGCCTTCCGTAAAATGCTTGCTAAATATGATGTTAATCATAGAATTGCATCTCCTTATCACCCACAGTCTAGTGGTCAAGTAGAGTTGAGCAATAGAGAGCTCAAATTAATTGTGCAAAAGACTGTTAATAGGTCTAGAAAGAATTGGTCTAAGAAACTTGATGATGCATTATGGGCATATAGGACTGCATACAAAAATCCCATGGGTATGTCTCCGTATAAAATGGTTTATGGAAAAGCATGTCACTTACCTCTCGAACTAGAACATAAGGCATATTGGGCTATTAAAGAGCTTAATTATGATTTTAAACTTGCCGGTGAAAAGAGGTTATTTGATATTAGCTCACTTGATGAATGGAGAACCCAAGCTTATGAAAATGCCAAGTTGTTTAAAGAAAAAGTTAAAAGATGGCAATGACAAAAGGATACAAAAGCGTAAGTTTAATGTAGGTGATTATGTATTGCTATACAACTCTCGTTTAAGATTTTTTGCAAGAAAACTTCTCTCTAAATGGGAAGGCCCCTATGTTATCGAGGAGGTCTATCGTTCCGGTGCCATAAAAATCAACAACTTCGAAGGCACAAATCCGAAGGCGGTAAATGGTCAAAGAATTAAACATTATATCTCAGGTAATCCCATAAATGTTGAAACCAATATTATTGAAACCATAACCCCGAATGAATACATAAGAGACACTTTCCGAAATGCTTCAGACTCCGAAAAGGAATAGGTATATGGTACGGTAAGTAAACCGACTCCAAAACAATTTTTAAGGCAATATTTCTCTGTTTTGGAATATTTAGAAAAATAGAAAAATAAGTAGCAGTCCGGGAAGGACACGAGGGCCTCACGAGGGTGGTGGGCGCGCCCTACCCCCCTGGGCACGCCCCCTACCTCGTGAGCGCCTCGTGTGCCTTCCGGACTCCGTTTTCTTGCACGTTACGTATTTTGGTCGGTAATAATTCATTATATAACCTCCCGAAGGTTTTGACTACCGTATCACGCAAAAATCCCCTCTTTTTGTTTCGAGCTGTTTTTCTGACAGATCCAGGTTATCATAACGGCCCCAAGCGCCTCCAAGGACAAGTTCTTCGAGAAGGTCATCAACCCTTACCTCGCGGAGCTGCTGTGACACCCTCAAACCATTGAGATGCGTGATGGGTTGTTGCACATCCACGATGAAGAGGGACCAAAGGGGACCGGAAACATGGAGACGAGGCTCGAAGCAGTGGAGCAACAAGTTTTCAAGTGCCAAAGGATGGTGGAGTGTGGAATCAACGCTAGCCACATGATGCTCGCGGAGTTCACTAACAACTACAAGCCGGATGCCAAGAACACCGAGGAGGCCATCTTCAAGCTGCATGAGAAGATCGAGCACCTCCAAGCCCAAGTCTATGACCTTCAAAACCAAAACTGTGAGTATGAATATAGATTCAAAAGAATGAGTTTGGCTGCAGATTTGAGGATTCCGGAGACTCGATCATCTTTCTATGATGGTGAACCAATGCCTTGGAAGATGGATGACAAGCCCGCATCATCAACAACACCTCCACTGTCTCCTCCAACAAAGAAGAATTAAGTATCTGGGTATGGGCACTCCCCTTGGCAACTGCTAAGCTTGGGGGAGGTGCCCCGGTATCGTATCACAATCACAACTCCTATCTTTACCGTTTTTCTTAGTTCGATCCTATTAGTAGTATCTTGATCTAGTAGAATAAAGTTTATGGCATGATCTAGTTTTGAGTTTTGCTTTATGATCTCTCTATGTAATCGAGTTCGTGAGTTATATATAATAAAGATTAGTGTTGAGTCAAGGGCTTGATTATTTTGCCATGATCTTGGGTGAATAAAAGAAAAGAGAAAAGAATAAAAAGAAACAAAAAAGTTCATATTGATCTTATTGAGAGTAATCAATTCACATAGAAAGAGTATGATGATTAAAAGTTGTTGGGAGTTGGCAGACATAGCTTTGGTCATTGTTGCAATTAATAGGAAGTAATAAGGAAAGAGAGGTTTTCACATATAGATATATTATCATTGACATCTTTTATGATTGGGAGCACTCATTAAAATATGACATGCTAAAGAGTTGATATTGGACAAGGAAGACAACGTAATGAGTTATGTCTTTCTTATATCTGAGATAAAGTATGTTGTCATGGTTCCTCTAACTTGTTGATCTTGCCTTTCCCCCTCATGCTAGCCAAATTCTCAGCACCAAGTAGAAATACTACTTGTGCTTCCAAATATCCCTAAACCAGTTTTGCCATGAGAGTCCACCATATCTACCTATGGATTGAGTAAGATCCTTCAAGTAAGTTGTCATCGGTGCAAAGCAATAAAAATTGCTCTAAATATGTATGATTGATTGGTGTGGGAGAAATAAGCTTTATACGATCTTGTGATGTGGAAGTAATAAAAGCAACGGACTGCCTAATAAAGGAACATATCACAAGTGGCAATATAAAGTGATGTTCTTTCGCATTGAGATTTTATATATCCAACCATAAAAGCGCATGGCAACCTCTGCTTCCCTCTGCGAAGGGCCTATCCTTTATTATTATCTCCTACCTTATGCAAGAGTCATGGTGATCTTCACCTTTCCTTTTTCATTTTATCCTTTGGCAAGCTCAGCATGTTGGAAAGAACATGATATATATATATATATATATATATATATATATCTAATTGGATGTAGGGGAGCATGAACCATTATTGTTGACATTACCCTTGAGGTAAAAGGTTGTGGGGCAAAACTATAAGCCCCTATCTTTCTCTGTGTCCGATTAAAACTCTGTAACCACAAGTATCGCGTGGGTGTTAGCAATTATGGAGGTCAAAATGATAGTTGAGTATGTGGACTTGCTTTTTAGCTCTGACATAGACTCTTTCTGATGTTATGATAAATTGCAATTGCTTCAATGACTGAGATTATAGTTTGTTGGAGCCCAATAAGGTTTATGATTTATACTTTTGCATTGTGAATAGATCATCACTTGAACATAAGTAATCATATGACAAAATCTATATATGTTGTTGTTATGAGAATAATCATGATGCCTTCATGTCCGTATTTTATTTTTATCGACGCCTCTACCTCTAAACATGAGGACATATTTATTGTTATCGGCTTTTCGCTTGAGGACAAGCGAGGTCTAAGCTTGGGGGAGTTGATACGTCCATTTTGCATCATGCTTTTATATCGATATTTATTGCATTATGGACTGTTATTTCACTTTATGTCACAATACTTATGGCTATTCTCTCTTATTTTACAAGGTTTACATAAAGAGGGAGAATGCCGGCAGCTAGAATTCTGGGCTGGAAAAAGAGCAAATATTAGAGACCTATTTTGCGCAACTCCAAAAGTCTTGAAACTCCACGGAACGTCTTAAAATAAATAAAGAAAAATCCTCGCAAAAGATGAAGGCCAGGGGGCCCACACCCTTATCACGAGGGTGGGGGCGCCCCCCCTAGGGCGCGCCCCCTACCTCGTGGGCCCCCTGGTGGCTCTCCGATGCCCATCTTCTCCTATATGAGGTCTTTCAATGAGAAAAAATAGAGGGGAACTTTTCGGGACGAGACTCCGCCGCCACGAGGCGGAACCTTGGCGGATCCAATCTAGAGCTCCGGCAGAGTTGTTCTGCCGGGGATACTTCCCTCCCGGAGGGGGAAATCATCACCATCGTCATCATCAACGCTCCTCTCATCGTGAGAGGGCAATCTCCATCAACATGTTCACCAGCACCATCTCATCTCCAAACCCTAGTTCATCTCTTGTATCCAATTCTTGTCTCAAAGTCCGGGATTGGTGCTAGTAGGTTGCTAGTAGTGTTGATTACTCCTTGTAGTTGATGCTAGTTGGTTTAATTGGTGGAAGATTATATGTTCAGATCCTATATGCATATTATTACCCCTCTGATTATGAACATGAATATGCTTTGTGAGTAATTACGTTCGTTCCTGAGGACAAGGGAGAAGTCTTGCTATGAGTAGTCATGTGAATTTGGTATTCGTTTGATATTTTGATAAGATGTATGTTGTCTAGCCTCTAGTGGTGTTATGTGAACGTCGACTACATAACACTTCACCATTATTTGGGCCTAGAGGAAGGCATTGGGAAGTAATAAGTAGATGATGGGTTGCTAGAGTGACAGAAGCTTAAACCCTAGTTTATGCGTTGCTTCGTAAGGGGCTGATTTGGATCCATATGTTTCATGCTATGGTTAGGTTTCCCTTAATACTTTTGTTGTAGTTGCGGATGCTTGCAATAGAGGTTAATCATAAGTGGGATGCTTGTTCAAGTAAGAACAGCACCCAAGCACCGGTCCACCCACATATCAAATTATCAAAGTATCGAACGCGAATCATATGAACGTGATGAAAACTAGCTTGACGATATTCCCATGTGTCCTCAGGAGCGCTTTTCCTATTATAAGAGTTTGTTCCGGCTTGTCCTTTGCTACAAAAGGATTGGGCCACCTTGTTGCACTTTATTTACTTTTGTTACTTGTTGCTCGTTACAATTTATCCTATCATAAAACTATCTGTTACCACTTATTTCAGTACTTGCAGAGAATACCTTGCTGAAAACCGCTTATCATTTCCTTCTGCTCCTCGTTGGGTTCGACACTCTTACTTATCGAAAGGACTACGATAGATCCCCTATACTTGTGGGTCATCAGTAAGGAGTAGGGATTACCATGCAACTAGGATGCACTTAGAGTTATATATGAATGAAAGCCCTCCTATGGACTAATGAGGGTGCATCCAAATTGCTTTCTCACAAAGACGTAGAGCTCATATGATCGTCATTGGAATATACAAGCCAGGTCATATAATATAAAGTCCCCACTAGTGCATATGGCAGTGAAACTCATAAACTCTTAGTTGTGAAATGCATGAAATTGTGCTACTTTGAACTTTGAAGTACTTCTTTTGATTCCTATGCTTGGTGCTACTATGAAGCACTTTATGAATTTTGTATTTTGAACACTTAGTGCTACATTGAAGTACTGCACATGTGTACTCTAAATTGAACAATGGTGTTGCTTCTTCTTTCTCACTTTTTTGGTGTCTTCATGGCTCATGTTTTTTTGTTTGGAACCTCCATGGTCCATATTTTATTTTCTCTTTCTCTAAAGGTAGAAGAAACAACTTACTATAATGATTAGTACACTTTTCTCAACTTCATCTAAATGCAAATATAGCTCTTGCTATGAACATGAAAAGAACAATATATATGATGCCTCTGGCAGTGTACGAGGATGTGCAATGATCTATCGTAGCAATATATACGATGAGCAAATGGCCTAGCCTTAAAAAATACAATGATAGTTATGATGCTCATGCAAGCATATGAGAATGACAACATATCTCTAATCATGTAACATAAAATTTTTGTGCATGATACTTTACTCGGAATGACTATGAAAATGCCATACATAGGTATATATGGTGGCTATTTTGAGGAGATGTTTGGGTTTATGTGTATGAGGCCAAGTGGAATTCCTTCCATGGGGTTGGATGTGCTAGCGCAGGATACACCATGTCTCAAGGTGGGAGTGGGCAATTCTCAGTATTAAAGACCATAAAAAATATTTGTTGAGTGGAAGGACACAAGTCAAAAATTTGCATTAATCATAAAGAACTCATCAACCAAATAATGTCTCATAACGTTAACAAAACATAGTACAACAAGTCATGTATCCTATGGGGATTGATCGGTAAGTTCAAGACCATCGTTCGCTCCTCGCTGCATCAAAATCGCTAGTTTAAGATGGTTGCAAATAAAACTAAGTAGTTTCATGTTCTCATTAGAGTCCCCAGTTTTGTTATTATATGAAAGAAAGGCAAAGGTTCATTTAAACGTTAAGTACATTACAATATCTCCAAATACCAATAGCTACCTTGCATACAAATCTACGGTAAGAATGTCTAAAAAAGCAAAAAAAAAACACAGGTATCAAAACATGCTCTATTTCAGTGTTCTTAGAGCATATACAACTAGGCACCCCCCACACATATACACGGGCCGGCGGCAAGGTCACTGACCGATCAAAAAAGCTAACCCAGACGGGCTCCTTATACCGTCCCCATACGCCCACTAGGACCGACACCCATCCTATCTAGCCCAAATTCAGGGCGGATATGGGGCCCGGGCGCGTCTGCCATGTCAGACCCGGCACATACTGGATCACCCTGACCCCACACGTATTCATCCCCATCTGCGTCTCAGACCAAATCCTAGTGACTATGCTCCACTCCACTCCGCCCCAAGCTCCCCTCCTACGATCTCCAACCTTCTCTGGCATGGCGTGCAGCGGATCCGACTCTGACTAGACCTGATTCATCGACCATGGCATATGCGCCGGACCGACTTCGGATTCGATCCGGTGGGACTCCATTGTATCGGCGCAATGGGTGTTTGGATCCGCCAGAGCTGGAAGCTCGAGGTTCGTCTGCTGCCCCATCTCCGGTGCATATGAGTATGAGTGTTACACTGGCAGATGTGCTCGCGTAAGAAGTAGAGGGCGCGGGAGGTCGAATCCCACCTCGTTGACGGCATGGCGAAGGAGGAGTTAGCGGATGTGGCGGCGCACGTTGCCTTTGAGGAGGAAGTCGTGTGTGCTTGCATCGTACCAAAGCGACAAAGGAGGAACATGTGCTCCCTCCCTCTGATCCAAGCAAATCCGACCACCCTCTTATTTTTGAGATTGCCAAGAGTCTCTCGGTGTTTGCCATAGTTGGTTCTCTCGGGTACTGAGGTCCGAACACCTCAACCACGGCAGTTGCAAACCTAACCATGACATCTCCGCATGTGCTCTCAGACATCCGTAGGTACTCGTCCCATGAATCAGCGACCGTGCCATGTGCAAGTATCTGGAGTGCAGTCGTGCACTTCTGGTAACCAGAGAATCCAATCGTTCCCACGACATCCTTCTTCACGATGATGTAGTCATTGTAGGAACGGGCGCCATGGTACAAAAGATCGAAGATAGTCTTGCACATCCGAAAAAGCCGGCGAAAATGGTTAGTGAATAGTGCAACGGGGGCAAAGTAGTTGGCCGTCAGTGTCAAATAGCCGCGCGCCCTATTGCGGTTGAGCACTTGATGAACCTTGATCGAGCCCTTGAAATTGAGAACATGCTCCTCCGCACGCTTCGCGTCTTCAAGGACCATTTGCATCATCACTGTCTCATCGGAGTACTCCTCCTCGTCCGATGAGCCGTCGGACGGCTCAACATAATGCTTGTATATGTACTCCAAATCAAAATCCATTGCTAGAAAGAAAAATGGACAACTGTTTTAGCTCCGGCGATTCATCGAACAATTGTCGGGCATGGTGAGAATAGCAGTAGCGAATGATACCAGGCGTGGCGGTCAGAGGACATGAGTTGAATGGAGATGAAGGAGAAGCTGGGTGGAGCCCTGCTGGAGTGCTCGAGGTGACGGAGACGTAGAGTCCCGGTAGGGGTGTAGCGTGGTGGCCAGGTTGGTGGAGCAGTGGCGAAGACAAGAGAGAAAGAATGAAGGAGAGAAAACACGAAGGATGAAGTCGCGGGATCCCAGAAGTATTTTGGGTGGATCGTGGTGTCGGATTCCTACGTTTCGCGTGTCCGAACTCCCGCAAAACTCCCCCACTTTTATCTTCGATTTACGGAAGAAATCGCGTCCAGACCGTCCTGCAGAGCGATACAGACCTGCAATGAATAGCTTCCATGGTCCAGACATATGCAAGCGGTTTACGGGTCTGCCTTAGAGATGCGCTAGATCACACATGTCGGTTGTGAACTGAATTTGAGTTCACCGGGTTCGGTAAAAATAAACGAAAGCCACTCAAGAAAGAAAGCAAGAGAGAAAACCCCTCTCACCGCAATTAATTGGTGTATTTGAACTAAGCACACACAAACTGCTTAATCGCTGAAACCCCAGTCATGAAAAGAGAAAGTTATCAGCATTTTCCGTCGATCTTCTCCCCGCCATCCCTCTTTCGAGAGCGAAAGACAAAAAAAAGGAAAGAGTGAGCTAGCGAGGATCCGGAAAGGCAAGCGAAAGAAAAACCCTAAACACAACAGAGTAGACCTCACAACTGGGGCCCTCAAACAGCATCCGCGAGAGCATCACCATCAGCTGGTCCCCTCGGCGTCCATTTTTAAAACGGCACACGGGCCATGCACCCCTGTACCGTTCGTCCGAACCAGCGCCCACACCCACGCAGTCACTGAGAGCTGCAGGCCCACGTCTCACAGGAAGGGGGCAGGGGCCACTCCGGCCATGTTTTTTCTAGGGAAGGTCCAGCCCCGCGATGTTTGTGGGCAAGTGCCGTGCCCGATCTCACGCGATGACGCGACTACGTACCGCCCCACAACCCGATCGCGATCGAACGGCTTCTGCACGAGTCGCCGTCAGGTTTGGATGGGTTACCTTATCCCACGATCGGTGCCCGGCCGGGCGTATCGCGCACGCGAAATGCACGCGCCTCATCGCTCGGCTGCACGCGGCGGGAGGGGCTCTCATCCCGGCCGTCCGTTCGGGGCCACGGCCACGGTCATGCCGCTAGCTTCGCCTTCGGTTTAGCAATATGCCCCTGCAGGCCTGCGACATGTGCAACGCGTTGCACGCGCACGCAGAAACTGTGGTCCTACCCCTCAAAAAAAAAAACTGTGGTCCTGCCCGGCCTGGCCTCACACTTCACGGCGATAGGATGCTTCCGCTCTCCGCAGTTCCGCGCCAAAATATCTGGTGTGCACGCCATTGTTCTCCCGCTCCCCCATTTTCCGTTTCCGCGCGGGCTCTCGCACTGCCTGCCTGCCTGCTGTACTGAACCAGGCAGGCAGGCGGTTGCGTGCACCACTCGGTCTGCCCCCGTTTTAAAATCCCTACCTCCACACAGCCTGGTTTGCTGATGCGTACGCTGTCAGCTCGCGTAATCCACTGCTTGCTTGTGTGAGAGAGAAGCCGTGCCGATGCGGGTGCACAATCCAGTGAAAAAACAACAATAAAACCATTGCTCGATACAAAAGCAGCTAACCAGTAAGCGCTGCGCCACCTGCTCCTTCGATCCCTCCGAATCTTCCAAGTAAACCCGTGACCTAACCCGGACAGAGAAATTCGCGTGTCTTTCCGCTACGTACGCCTGCCATACCTGCTTCTCTACCTGGGGGGCGAGCCCCCTGATACCTGGGGCCGAGCGGAGCGCGTGGCCACTAGCACAGCGACACGCGCGCAGCAAGACTGAGGTCCCACTGAACGCGACAACGCGACGGTGGCGATCGACTTATCCTCGGATAAGCCGCGGGACCCACGAGAGCGACCGCTTTAAGCCGCGGTAAAAGGTGAAACGTGAAAGGACGCGAACGGACCTCCCCGGTTATTTGAATGCTTTGGGCGCGGAACGAGACGCCCAAAGAGCGAACCAACCTGTGGTTGAGATGGTTAGATAGACAGTGATATTTTCAACCCATCAAGGTTCAAATCCTGATGTTCGCATTATTTCTGAATTTATTTCAGGATTTCCGGCGATGCGTTTTCAGTGGGAGTAGACGTTCCCATCGACAACGAGGCGCCTACGGTGACTTCGTAAATCTCAAGATGAAACGCCGGCTCAGTCTCTCGAAGGTGCTCATAGGAGTAGGATGTGCGTGTGTGTGTTCATAGAATGAGTGTATGCGCGTGTATATGAGCGCTTGTGTTTGTACTGATATAAAAAAAGAGATGCCAGCTGAAAGGATGAAAAAACAAAATGGAAATGAGCCGGGCAGCCGGCATTTCATGAGGTCCTCGCTTGTGTTGTCGGGGGAGACTATTATAGGATCTCACATTAGGTGAGATCAATGGTACCAACTAGTATAAAAATTTACGTTTAGATATTTCAAAAAACTTTGAAATTATTTGATAATATATCTATGGGGTGTGTCTACAACTAAAAAAAAATCAGTTCAAAACTCAATGTACATTTAGAGATTAAAAAAACAAATTCAAATGCTGAATAGTGACAGCTTTGGGGTGAATAGAATTTTGATACTACTCACGTCTAGTTTTGTCTTTTTTGTTTCTTTTACTGTAGGTTGAATTTGGAGGTGGAACTTTTTGAGGTTGTACATCAAATATTGTTATGTGTCTACATTTTTTTAGAATATTTGAACATGGTTTATATTTTCAAAAAAATTGATCTCATCCCATCATATATTAATTAACTTAAGACATTCATACAATCATTCATTACAAACTTTGCTATGTAGGGCGAAACAGTATTAAGAGAAATAGCATCAGACCTCTTATCAAAACTAAACCTTGCAATCTTGTGAGCCACCATATTGGCCCTTCTGTTAATCTTGGAGATCTTTAAATCCACCAGCAGCTTAGAGACATGCAAGCTTCCTTCTTTAGGTCTACCAGAGTTGACCTATCAACACATTCTCTTCCAAATACAGAAGCCACAAAAGAACAGTCAATTTTCAAAATAATGGGCTTGTCAAGAGTGATGCCAATATACATGATAGAGAGGGTCGCTCTTAGTTATGCTTCCTCGACGCTATAGCAAGCTCCAATATAATCCCAAGAGAAGATGATAACTTGTCCACAATGGTCTCTGACAACCACCCCCGCGCTTGCAACTTTGATGGCCTCCACAAAACTTGCATTGACATTAATTTTTAAAAAACCCAAGGTGGGAGGCTTCCAAGAAATATAATTCCACTTCATATTAGTGGTTACCTGGAAATTCAGTCACTACTTGCTTACCTTTGTTACACACCTCCACCTGCATGTTTGCATGACAAGACGAGAAAGATGCCCAATAATTTTGTACAAAGCTCACAAAGTCCGCTATGGATTCCTACCAAAAAATCAAATCATTCCTCAAGTGCCAAGCTCTCCACAACATGAATATAGTTTGCTCACCCATATGCGAACTTAATTGATCCAATAAAATAAGAAACCAATCTGACCCAGAATATTTGAAGATCTCTTCAACCAGTAAATCCCACACTTACTTCAAAGGCATACGAAATGCATGAGCCTATTTACCAATGCATGAAAAATACATTCATCTTCAATACCAGAGATCGAGCACGTATCTACAATAGTTTGACGGTGTTTTACCCTTTAACTTGAATCGTCAAACTATTAGAAGGAGCCCTCCAAGCAAAGATTCTAATTTTCTAGGAGAAATTAGCCTTCCAAAAATTATATTCCAGAGGCTCCTTTCCTCATTCATGGCACCACTAGAATTCCCAGAATCACCCTTCGATTGCCTAAGATTCAGTGCCAGTCTATACGCACTCTTCACCGAGAATAAACCACTTTTCTCATGTTGCCACGCGGTAAGATCTCCCTCACCCAAATTCAGAGTACGCAACTTTAAACTTTACTCTGCATCATGAGGATAAAATAGATGTCTGGTCAGATTTTCATCCCATCTCCTAGACCTACTCATGAGTAATTCAACCCACCCATTTGATCCAGTCCTGTTCTTCTTTGCGGAAATTTTTAGGCCAACTTTGCTGGAATCCAATTATCCCTCCAAATATTTATGCTAGTACCATCAACAACTCTCCATATGATGCCCTTTTTCAGCAGCTCAAGGCCATGCATAATACCTTGCAAGGTAGGGAACATTGCTTGAGGGAAAATAGTATCAATAAGATGCCCATGAGGATAATATTCGGCTTTCATCACCTCTGCCTACACAGAGTACGGAAAGTCCAATAAACGCTAATAAAAAATTGATCTCACCTAACGTGAGATCCTATGCTAGTCTTGAATTGTTTTCTTACGCGGGTACACTTTCTCGTGAGGAAATTACAAGAATCATCCTGAAAATTGTCGACGAGTAATAATGTAGTCCTCTATTTGGAAAACACTTCCAACATGGTACTTATACGTGAAAATATATTACATCTATGGTCCTGGATACAATTATCAGTACGCTCGTGCGCTGTGCTGTCCACACGTACCCCATCGCGCATGTGATGGTGTTGGGGAACGTAGCATACAATTTCAAAAAAAAATCCTATGCTCACGCAAGATCTATCTAGGAGATGCATAGCAACGAGAGGGGAGAGTGTGTCCACGTACCCTTGTAGACCGAAAGCGGAAGCGTTTGACAACGCGGTTGATGTAGTCGAACTTCTTCTCGTTCCGATTGATCAAGCACCAAATGTATGGCACCTCCGAGTTCTACACACGTTCAGCTCGATGATGTCCCTCGAACTCTTGATCCAACAAAGTATCGAGGGAGAGTTCCATCAGCACGACGGCGTGGTGACAGTGATGGTGAAGTGATCCGCGCAGGGCTTCGCCTAAGCACTAAGAGGATATGACCGGAGGCGTAAACTGTGAAGGGAGACGCCGCACAGAGCTAACAATTTTTGGTGTGTGTTCTAGCGGTGCCCCCCTTCATATATATAGGTTGGAGGGGAGGAGAAGCAGCCAAGGGGCGCCCCAAGTAGGAGGAATCCTACTTGGGATCCTCCCAATTCGGCCCCCTTTCCTATTCCTATTCGGAGTAGGAAGGGAAGAGGGGGAAGGGGGAATCATATTCCCTTTTTCCTTTCCTCCTTCCCCTTTTCTACTCCAATTTGGCCAGCCCATATGGGAGGGGCACACCAGCCCCTTAGGGGCTGGTCTGTCCCCCTCTTGGCCCATTAAGGCCCATGTAGTTGCCGGGGGGATGCCCGGAACCCCTTCCGATGACCCGATATGCACCCGGTATCTCCGGAACACTTCCATTGTCCGAATATCATCGTCCAATATATGGATCTTTACCCCCCGACCATTTCGAGACTCCTCGTCATGTCCGTGATCTCATCCGGGACTCTGAACAACATTCGGTCACCAAATCACATAACTCATATAATTCAAAATCGTCATCGAACGTTAAGCGTGCGGACCCTATAGGTTCGAGAACTGTGTAGACATGACCTAGACACCTCTCCCGTCAATAACTAACAGCGGAACCTGGATGGTCATATTGGTTCCCACATATTCTACGAAGATCTTTATCAGTTGTACCGTAATGACAACATACATTATTCCCTTTGTCATCGGTATGTTACTTGCCCGAGATTCGATCGTCGGTATCTTCATACCTAGTTCAATCTCGTTACCGACAAGTCTCTTTACTCATTTCGTAATGTATCATCTCGTAACTAACTCATTAGTCACATTGTTTACAAGACTTATTATGATGTGCATTACCGAGAGGGCCCAGAGATACCTCTCTAATACTCAGAGTGACAAATCCTAATCTCGATCTATGCCAACCCAACAAACACCTTCAGAGATACCTGTAGAGCATCTTTATAATCACCCATTTACGCTGTGATGTTTGATTGCACACAAGGTATTCCTCTGGTATTCAGAAGTTGCATAATCTCATAGTCAAAGGAATATGTATAAGTCATGAAGTAAGCAATAGCAATAAAACTTAACGATCATTATGCTAAGCTAATGGATGGGCCTTGTCCATCACATTATTCT
Source organism: Triticum aestivum (assembly GCF_018294505.1). Taxonomy (NCBI): domain Eukaryota; kingdom Viridiplantae; phylum Streptophyta; class Magnoliopsida; order Poales; family Poaceae; genus Triticum; species Triticum aestivum. The sequence continues at coordinate 495,349,999 of NC_057797.1, forward strand.
TCTAATGATGTGATCCCGTTCATCAAATGACAACACATGTCTATGGTTAGGAAACTTAACCATCTTTGATTAACGAGCTAGTCTAGTAGAGGCTTACTAGGGACACTGTGTTTTGTCTATGTATCCACACATGTATCAAGTTTCCGGTTAATACGATTCTAGCATGAATAATAAACAACTATCATGATATAAGGAAATATAAATAACAACTTTATTATTGCCTCTAGGGCATATTTCCTTCAGTCTCCCACTTGCACCAGAGTCAATAATCTAGTTCACATCGCCATGTGATTAACACCAATAGTTCACATCTTTATGTGATTAACACCCATAGTTCACATCACCATGTGACCAACACCCAAAGGGTTTAATGGAGTCAATAATCTAGTTCGCATCGCTATGTGATTAACACCCAAAGAGTACTAATGTGTGATCATGTTTTGCTTGTGAGAGAAGTTTAGTCAACGGGTCTACCACATTCAGATCCGTATGTATTTTGTAAATTTCTATGTCTACAATGCTCTCCATGGAGCTACTCTAGCTAATTGCTCCCACTTTCAATACGTATCCAGATTGAGACTCAGACTCTGGATCGGTGTAAAAGCTTGCATCGACGTAACTCTTTACGACGAACTCTGTATCACCTCCATAACCAAGAAATATTTCCTTAGTCCTCTAAGGATAATTTTGACCGCTGTCCAGTGATCTACTCCCGGGTCACTGTTGTACCTCCTTGCCAAACTCATGGCAAAGTATACTCCCTCCATTCCTAAATATTTATCTTTTTAGAGATTTCAAATGGACTACCACATACAGATGTATATAGACATATTTTAGAGTGTATATTCACTCATTTTTCTCTGTATGTAGTCACTTGTTGAAATGTCTAGAAAGACAAATATTTAGGAACGGAGGGAGTAGAACCTATGGCTGAGGCATAGGGAATGACTTTCATGCTCTCTCTATCTTCTGCCATGGTCGGGCTTTGAGTATTACTCAACTTCACACCTTGTAATACAAGCAAGAACCCTTTCTTTGACTGATCCATTTTGAACTTCTTCAAAAACTTTATCAAGGTATGTGCTTTGTGAAAGTCTAATTAAGCGTCTTGATCTATCTCTATAGATCTTGATGCCTAATATATAAGCAGCTTCATTGAGGTCTTTCATTGAAAAACTTTTGTTCAAGTATCCTTTTATGCTTTCCAGAAATTCTACATTATTTCCAATCATCAATATGTCATCCACATATAATATTAGAAATGTTACAGAGCTCCCACTCACTTTCTTGTAAATATAGGCTTCTCCAAAAGTCTGTATAAAACCATATGCTTTGATCACATTATCAAAACGTATATTCCAACTCCAAGATGCTCGCACCAGTCCATAAATGGATCGCTGGAGCTTGCACACTTTGTTAGCACCTTGAGGATCGACAAAACCTTCTGGTTGCATCATATACAACTCTTCTTTGAGAAATCCATTAAGGAATGCAGTTTTGGCGTCCATTTGCCAGATTTCATAATTATAAAATGCGGCAATTGCCAACATGATTCGGACAGACTTAAGCATCGCTACGGGTGAGAAGGTCTCATCGTAGTCAACTCCTTGAACTTGTCGAAAACCTTTCGCAATAAGTCGAGCTTTGTAGACAGTAACATTACCATCAACGTCAGTCTTCTTCTGGAAGATCCATTTATTCTGTATGGCTCGCCGATCATTAGGCAAGTCAACCAAAATCCACACTTTGTTCTCATACATGGATCATATCTCGGATTTCATGGCCTCAAGCCATTTATCGGAATCTAGGCTCATCATTTCTTCCTCATAGTTTGTAGGTTCGTTATGGTCTAGTAACATGACTTCCAGAATAGGATTACCGTAGCACTCTTGTGTGGAACATGCTCTGGTTGACCTACGAGGTTCGGTAGTAACTTGATCTAAAGTTTGACGATCATTATCATTAGCTTCCTCTCTAGTTGGTGTAGGCATCACTGGAACTGATTTCTGTGATGAGCTACTTGACAATTCGAGAGAAGGTACAGTTACCTCATCAAGTTCTACTTTCCTCCCACTCACTTCTTTCGAGAGAAACTCCTTCTCTAGAATGGATCCATTCTTAGCAAAAAAAATCTTGCCTTCGGATCTGTGATAGAAGGTGTACCCAGCAGTTTCTTTTGGGTATCCTATGAAGATGCACTTCTCCGATTTAGGTTCGAGCTTATCAGTTTGAAACTTTTTCACATAAGCATCGCAACCCCAAACTTTAAGAAATGACAACTTTGGTTTCTTGCCAAACCATAGTTCATACGGTGTCGTCTCAACGGATTTAGACGGTGCCCTATTTAACGTGAATGAAGCTGTCTCTAATGCATAACCCCAAGATGAAAGTGGTAAATTGGTAAGAGACATCATAGATCGCACCATATCTAATAAAGTACGGTTATGACGTTCGGACACACCATTATGTTGTGGTGTTCCAGGTGGCCTGAGTTGTGAAAATATTCCACATTGTTTTAAATGAAGGCCAAACTCTTAACTCAAATATTTGCCTCCGCGGTCAGATCGTAGAAACTTTATTTTCTTGTTACGATGATTCTACACTTCACTCTGAAATTCTTTGAACTTTTCAAATGTTTCACCCTTGTGTTTCATCAAGTAGATATACCCATATCTGCTCAAATCATCTGTGAAGGTCAGAAAATAACGATACCCGCCGTGTGCCTCAACACTCATTGGACCACATACATCGGTATGTATTATTTCCAATAAGTCATTGTCTCACTCCATTGTTCCGGAGAACGGAGTTTTAGTCATCTTGCCCATGAGGCATGGTTCACAAGTATCAAATGATTCATAATCAAGTGAGTCCAAAAGCCCATCTGCATGGAGTTTCTTCATGCGCTTTACACCAATATGACCTAAACGACAGTGCCACAAATATGTTGAACTATCATCATCAACTTTGCATCTTTTGGCATCAATATTATGAATATGTGTATCACTACGATCGAGATTCAATAAACCATTTACATTGGGTGTATGACCATAGAAGGTTTTATTCATGTAAACAAAACAACAATTATTCTCTGACTTAAATGAATAAATGTATTGCAATAAACATGACCCAATCATATTCATGCTGTAGGATCGAAAGTATGTCTAGAGGGGGGGGGGTGATTAGACTACTTGACCAAATAAAAACTTAACCTTTTCCCAATTTTAGTTCTTGGCAGATTTTAGCTATTGTAGGACAAGTCAAGCAATCATCACACAATTCAAGCAAGCATGCAAAGAGTATATTGGCAGCGGAAAGTAAAGCATGCAACTTGCAAGAATGTAAAGGGAAGGGTTTGGAGAATTCAAACGCAATTGGAGACACGGATGTTTTTCCCGTGGTTCGGATAGGTGGTGCTATCCTACATCCACGTTGATGGAGACTTCAACCCACGAAGGGTAACGGTTGCGCGAGTCCACGGAGGGCTCCACCCACAAAGGGTAACGGTTGCGCGAGTCCACGGAGGGCTCCACCCACGAAGGGTCCACGAAGAAGCAACCACCCACAAAGGGTCCACGAAGAAGCAACCACCCACAAAGGGTCCACGAAGTAGCAACCTTGTCTATCCCACCATGGCCATCGCCCATGAAGGACTTGCCTCACTAGCGGTAGATCTTCACGAAGTAGGCGATCTCCTTGCCCTTACAAACTCCTTGGTTCAACTCCACAATCTTGTCGGAGGCTCCCAAGTGACACCTAGCCAATCTAGGAGACACCACTCTCCAAGAAGTAACAAATGGTGTGTAGGTAATGAACTCCTTGCTCTTGTGCTTCAAATGATAGTCTCCCCAACACTCAACTCTCTCTCATAGGATTTGGATCTGGTGGAAAGAAGATTTGAGTGGAAAGCAACTTGGGGAAGGCTAGAGATCAAGATTCATATGGTAGGAATGGAATATCTTGGTCTCAACACATGAGTAGGTGGTTCTCTCTCAGAACATATGAGTTGGAATTGTGTATGTGTTCTGATGGCTCTCTCCACGAATGAAGAGGAGGTGGAGGGGTATATATAGCCCCCACACAAAATCCAACCGTTACACACAATTTTCCAATCTCGGTGGGACCGAATCAAAAAACTCGGTCGGACCGAAAAGGTAAACCTAGTGACCGTTAGAGATTTTCGGTAGGACTGACATGCAACTCGGTAGGACCTATATGGTTAGGGTTTGGGCATAATGTAATCTCGGTGAGACCGATTACACAAACTCGATGGGATCGATTCGCTCTTTCGGTGAGACCGAAAAGTTACGGAAGGGAAACAGAGAGTTTGCAATCCCATCTCGGTGAGACCGAGATCCCTATCGGTAGAACCGAATTGCTGGGGTTTGGCAGTGGCTTATGACAAGTGAAACTCGGTGGCGCCGGATAGAAAGAATCGGTAGGACCGAGTTTGGCTTAGGGTTTAGGTCATATGTGGAAGTGGGAAAGTAGTTGAGAGTTTTGGAGCATATCACTAAGCACATGAAGCAAGAGGCTCATTAAGCAACACCTCATCCCTCCTTGATAGTATTGGCTTTTCCTATAGACTCAATGTGATCTTGGATCACTAAAATGTAAAATGAAGAGTCTTGAGCTTGAGGCTTTAGCCAATCCTTTGTCCTTAGCATCTTGAAGGAGTTCCCACAACCTTTAGTCCATGCCACTCCATTGTTGAACTTATCTGAAACATGCTAGATAGAAATGTTAGTCCAACAAGAGATATGTTGTCATCAATTATCAAAACCACCTAGGGAACACTTGTGCTTTCAATCTCCCCCTTTTTGGTAATTGATGGCAACATACATCAAAGCTTTAGATAAAGATATAAAGAACAACAAGTAAAGCTTTGGAAGGACATGTAACTAGCATAGGCTCCCCCTACATGTATGCACTCATGTAAATATGAAATGTAGAGGCATGTGAGAGCATAACCATGACAGAGTAGGCAATTTGTTACATGTATCTTGGCCATATGCATCAGAGCAAAATATTATCAAGGAGAATACCTTCATGCTCATGAGTCCTTCTTGCAAACAGTATGTACATAAGCAAGAACTCCTCATACTCATGATTTTGATGCATATACTTACCTTGTGGTCTTGAGTTGGCTTAGGATGGAATGAACCTGCACAAACAAAGTTAGATAACACAGGTACATCCACTAGCCAGAGTAAACAAAAGAAACCACAAGAATACCAAGACTGGGATGACACGTAGAGAGTGAGTGCAAGGTACCACATTGGATTCAACATGTCCCCAAGAATAAAGATATGCAATGAATTTGACTGATTTCTTTCCCTTAGGTGTCTTGCTCCCCCTGAATCTTACATGGGATATTGGGAGAAGATAGGGAATAGAAAATCAGAGCTGAAAGATACAAATGGATAGAACTTAATGCAAATAAGCGTATATGAACATGTCTTTCCCCCACAAAGACATGTGACATCTCTCCTCTTGAACATCAAGCATCTGGGATCCTTGAGTATTTTCTCTCCCTGGAAATCTCTCTCTCCCCCTTAATAACATCTGGGAAATCTCTCTCTCCCCCTTAACAACATCTGGGATCCTTGAGACTTTCTCTCCCCCTTGAGCTTTGATGTGCTTTGATGTGATCTCTTTCTCCTGCAAGCTTTGATGTGATCTCTCTCTCCCCCTTTGACATCAATTTCCAAGAAGGGCTTTCTGGAATCCGTCATATAGGTTTGGTCCTTGAGACTCAGCACAAAGCAAAGGATAAAATTGTGAGGCTTGTAGAGGACAAGATTCATTGAGTGGAGCTGGATCAGAAGAAATGTAGAACAAGTGGCAAACTGTTTTTCTGATTGCTGACCTTGTGAATAGGTTATAGATGAGATAGAGTGGATAAGCATCACAAAATGCAGAGATTTTTGCAAAAGAATGACTCAAAAACTTAGTTTTAGTTTCCCACTGAAATCATCTTAGATCTACCGATTTTTAAACTCGGTGATACCGAAGCAGTTTTGGAACCTAAACTAGTGAACTCGGTCAGACTGAGTCACAGTTCGGTGGCACCGAGACTGCTAGGGTTTCACAGAGTTCCAAAATCGGTCACACCAATAAGTTATTCTCGGTCAGACCGAGTCTCACTTGTGCAATGGCATAAGCCAAATCGGTGGGACCGAGTTTTTCAACTCGGTGGGTCCGAGATGGTTTCAGCGGAAACCTAACCCTAAAATTTTCGAATCAAAACTAATCTACGAACGCATTGACTGGACAGGAGTGTTTCAATCGTGGCAAGAATCATGATGATCACAATGTGCTAAGAATCAGATTGGGGAATAGCACAAAGATTGAGTCCATACCCTAGTTCGGCGGAGACTCGCTATGGCGGCAACGGCGGGGTAGAATTCCGTTGACGGCGATGGAGACCAGCGACTGGAGGCGGCTGGCGGCGAGGAGACGATCCGGAGACCAAGTTGGCAGAGCAGGCTATCGCGCGGGCGAAGGGGTTCGGAGAAATTTCCAATTTTTTTTTTGCCCGTGACTATATATAGCCCGACCCTGTCGGTGTGACCGAGTGGAACGACTCGGTGGCACCGAGATGCAAAACTGTACACAGTTATTGCAACTCGGTGTGACCGAATGGTTCAAATCGGTTGCACCAAGATCGAAAACATAGATCAACTTAATGATCTCGATAGGACCGAAAGTAGGGTATCGGTCAGACCGAGAATCATAAAGAGGTTTTGGAAGTTTAAGTCTATGACGAATCGGGGACTCCGAGCGCTCCTCACACAGAGTGGTTCGAATCTGACTTGATCAAATTTTGTGATGTAGCATGAATAGAGTTTGAGACGAGAAAAGCATAGATAGCTAGAGGAGGTTCTTAGGCATTCTTGCCCATCCACTTGGCAAAAGGAAATAAAACCAAACAATCAAAACAACAAGTGGATGTCCTCGAATGAGTAAAATATGCAACCAGCATGCTCACACAATAAGATGGCAAATGAAATATGTGACAAGGCATGCACAACCAATTCTAGCATCTATGAAGCAATTTGCGATGACAAGGTCATCTATATATGAGTATATTGACTTAGGAGTCAAGTGAGAACACTTTATCATATGTCATACTCATCGTTTAAGCTCAAGTGGGGTTACCACTTTTACATAAAGCATTGTTGTGTTCACATCTTTAGAGTTGCTTTAGCTCAAGTCTTAGAGTAAAGCTCCCCCTAGATGTGATATCCCCCTTAGAGGGATGAACTAACCTTGGGTTTTGTCGATGATGACTTCATGTAGATGTTGAAGATGTGGATGCTCAATGTTGATGTAGATCACTTGGAGCTATCCATTTGAGTGAATTGCACTTTCAATACCTACATGGGTTAGTCCCACAAGGAACAAACAAGGATATCCATAGACATAGAGTGATGCACACACAAGATGATGTCCATGAAAACTTTTAGGTTACCTTGTCCCTTGTCTTACCAACAAGAGGGTTTGTGACTCCTTGAACTAGTGCAAGATGTGGAAGTTGATTGCACTTGTTCTTGCCAAAATGATAAGAGTGAAGTATGTTGGCGGAGTCACCCTCAAGAACTCTCTAGTTCTTCTTCTTTTGGATCCACACCATCTTGATGGGAATCCTTGGAGTTGTAGTCGTACTGGATGAAGTGGAACTTGAAGTAGTCTTGGGAATCCACTTGACTAAGGTCTTAGGAGCTTCTTCAAATGCATCAATTTCCTCTTGAAGCTTGTCCTTGCCTTTTTGCTTGTAGTCTTGTGGTGGAAGATCATCTTGAGCTTGTGTCCCCTTGAAAGAAGTATCATACTTCTCTTGTTGAGGAACAAACTTTGTCTTGGGGTATTGATCTTCTTCCCACTCAACTCCATTGGCATTGAATTTTCATTCAAAACCAACACCTTGATTCTTCCGGTGCGTTCCTTGCTTGTGCACAATTTCCTCGAATTGCTTACTCCCGGCAAGGCTTTTGTACAATCCTTTCTCTATAATTCCCTTCAATAAGCTATTTTCTTGCTCAAGTGTAACTTGGCTAAGAGAATCATTAGTGGAATCAAGAGAACTACTAGAAGCAACAATATTGGATTTAGCATGATCATTGTTACTGCTAGAGGAAGAATCTTTCTTGTTCTTGTTACTAGACTTGACTTGAGGCATGTAAGTGGATAAGAGTAAACGCTTGGCAATGTAAGGAGAACTTTTCTTGCGGAGATCATCATTGATTGCTTTTAAGAACTCATGCTCTTGCTCAAGATTGAGCTTTTCAAAGTGTAATTTCTCATGAGCTCTTAAAAGTTCTCAATGATCTTCGAAGATAGTTTCATGAGCTAACTTAAGAGTGTTTAGTTCTTTAGTTAGAGCCTCAATCTTCTCCTTATCATTGTCATTCGTTTTATCTTGATTAGCATGATTAATTGACGTTTCATCATAGTATTCATCACTAGAGTTGTCAACAAGCAAATCATCACCTAACAAGTCATCTTCATCACTATTGAAATCAACATACTCGGGGTGTGTTACCTTAGGACCTTTGGTCATGAAGCATCTTCCAATTCCTTCATTTGGTGAGTCAATGATGTCGTAGGAGTTGGTTGACACAAGTGCTAGACCGGCAACACCTTCATCTTGTGTATCTTCGGAGTCGGAGTGATAACTTCTCTCGGAGTGGCTGTCGGAGTCGGAGCCGGATATCCATTCACCAACATGAGCTTGATGTCTTCGTTTTGTGTAGCTCCTTGATGATTTTTTCCTTCCTTTCCGAATCCTTGCTTCTCTGTGAGTATCTTCGTTCATAATGACCATCTCTACTCCTTCTCTCTCTTGGTGGTGATTCTTTGCTTCTTCTTTTTGGAGAATCTTCTCTTCTCTTGTAGGGAGCCGTACACTCATTGGAATAGTGTCCGGGTCTTCCACAACTGTAGCAGTTTCGCTCTCGACTAGAAGATCTTTTGTCATTGTAGGACCTTGACTTGAAGCTTCTATCTTTGCTTCTACTCTTGTAGAACTTGTTGAAGTTCTTCACCATTAAGCTCAATTCTTCATTGAAGTTTTGTTTCTCACTTGATGATGTAGGGGCTTCACATGAGGCTTTGTAGGCACCACTTGATTTGTTGTGAAGTTCCTCTTTATCCTTAAGTGACATCTCATGAGCAACAATTCTTCCAATCACCTCCGTTGGCTTGAGATCTTTGTAATTGGGCATCATTTGGATCAATGTGCACACGGTATCATATTTTCCATCCAAGGTTCTTAGAATCTTCTTGATGATGAATCTATCGGTCATCTCTTCACTTCCTAAGCCAGCAATCTCATTTGTGATGAGAGCAAGCCTAGAGTACATTTCAGCGACACCTTCACCATCCTTCATTTTGAACTTGTCAAGTTGACTTTGAAGCACATCCAACTTGGATTCCTTGATGGAGTCGGTACCTTCGTGCATATCAATCAAAGTGTCCCAAATTTCCTTTGCATTCTCAAGACGGCTGATTTTGTTGAATTCTTTGCGGCACAATCCGTTGAAGAGAATATCACAAGCTTGAGCATTGTATTGCAACATCTTCAACTCATCCGTGGTAGCTTCACGGTTTGGTTCTTTCCCATCAAAGAAGTCACTTTGCAAACCAACACACACAATAGCCCAAACGGCGGGGTTATGTCCAAGAATATGCATTTTCATTTTATGCTTCCAACTAGCAAAATAAGTACCATCAAAGTAAGGACCTCTACGGTGATAATTTCCCTCGCTAGACGCCATACTCTCCTAGGTTGTGAAACCAAGGCTATGACCACCAAAAGCTATGGAGATCAAAGCAAATGGAGACCAATTCTCTGATACCACTTGTAGGATTGAAAGTATGTCTAGAGGGGGGGGGGTGATTAGACTACTTGACCAAATAAAAACTTAACCTTTTCCCAATTTTAGTTCTTGGAAAATTTTAGCTATTGTAGGACAAGTCAAGCAATCATCACACAATTCAAGCAAGCATGCAAAGAGTATATTGGCAGCGGAAAGTAAAGCATGCAACTTGCAAGAATGTAAAGGGAAGGGTTTGGAGAATTCAAACGCAATTGGAGACACGGATGTTTTTCCCGTGGTTCGGATAGGTGGTGCTATCCTACATCCACGTTGATAGAGACTTCAACCCACGAAGGGTAACGGTTGCGCGAGTCCACAGAGGGCTCCACCCACAAAGGGTAACGGTTGCGCGAGTCCACGGAGGGCTCCACCCACGAAGGGTAACGGTTGCGCGAGTCCACGGAGGGCTCCACCCACGAAGGGTCCACGAAGAAGCAACCACCCACAAAGGGTCCACGAAGAAGCAACCACCCACAAAGGGTCCACGAAGTAGCAACCTTGTCTATCCCACCATGGCCATCGCCCACGAAGGACTTGCCTCACTAGCGGTAGATCTTCACGAAGTAGGCGATCTCCTTGCCCTTACAAACTCCTTGGTTCAACTCCACAATCTTGTCGGAGGCTCCCAAGTGACACCTAGCCAATCTAGGAGACACCACTCTCCAAGAAGTAACAAATGGTGTGTAGGTAATGAACTCCTTGCTCTTGTGCTTCAAATGATAGTCTCCCCAACACTCAACTCTCTCTCATAGGATTTGGATCTGGTGGAAAGAAGATTTGAGTGGAAAGCAACTTGGGGAAGGCTAGAGATCAAGATTCATATGGTAGGAATGGAATATCTTGGTCTCAACACATGAGTAGGTGGTTCTCTCTCAGAACATATGAGTTGGAATTGTGTATGTGTTCTGATGGCTCTCTCCACGAATGAAGAGGAGGTGGAGGGGTATATATAGCCTCCACACAAAATCCAACCGTTACACACAGTTTTCCAATGTCGGTGGGACCGAATGAAAAAACTCGGTCGGACCAAAAAGGTAAACCTAGTGACCGTTAGAGATTTTCGGTAGGACTAACATGCAACTCGGTAGGAACGATATGGTTAGGGTTTGGGCATAACGTAATCTCGGTGAGACCGATTACACAAACTCGGTGGGACCGATTTTGGTAATAAGCTAACCAGAGAGTTGGTCAGGCAAACTTGGTGGGACCGATTTGCTCTTTCGGTGAGACCGAAAAGTTACAAAAAGAAAACACTGAATTTACATTGCAATCTCGGTGGGACCGATTCGCTCTTTCGGTGAGACCGAAAAGTTACGAAAGGGAAACAGAGAGTTTGCAATCCCATCTCGGTGAGACCGAGATCCCTATCGGTAGAACCGAATTGCTAGGGTTTGGCAGTGGCTTATGACAAGTGAAACTCGGTGGCGCTGGATAGAAATAATCGGTAGGACCGAGTTTGGCTTAGGGTTTAGGTCATATGTGGAAGTGGGAAAGTAGTTGAGAGTTTTGGAGCATATCACCAAGCACATGAAGCAAGAGGCTCATTAAGCAACACCTCATCCCTCCTTGATAGTATTGGCTTTTCTTATAGACTCAATGTGATCTTGGATCACTAAAATGTAAAATGAAGAGTCTTGAGCTTGAGGCTTTAGCCAATCCTTTGTCCTTAGCATCTTGAAGGAGTTCCCACAACCTTTAGTCCATGCCACTCCATTGTTGAACTTATCTGAAACATGCTAGATAGAAATGTTAGTCCAACAAGAGATATGTTGTCATCAATTATCAAAACCACCTAGGGAGCACTTGTGCTTTCACATGGTCAATGCAAACACCAAATAACATTTATTTAGGTCCAACACTAATCCTGAAGGTGGAGGGAGTGTGAGATGGTGATCTTATCAACCTTGGAATCACACATATCATCACCTTGCCCTTAACTAGTCTATGTTCATTTTGTAACTCCTGTTTCGAGTTACTAATCTTTGCAACTAAACCGGTATCAAATAGCCTGGGGTTACTATGAACACTTAGTAACATACACATCAATAACATGCATATCAAATATACCTTTGTTCACTTTGCCATCCTTCTTATCCGCCAAGTATTTGGGGTAGTTCCGCTTGCAGTGACCATTCCCTTTGCAGTAGAAGCACTCAGTTTCAGGCTTAGGTCTAGGTTTCGGCTTCTTCATGGGAGTGGCAACTTGCTTGTCATTCTTCTTGAAGTTCCATTTCTTTTCCTTTGCCCCTTTTCTTGAAACTAGTGGTCTTGTCAACCATCAACACTTGGTGCTTTTTCTTGATTTCTACCTTGCCGATTTCAGCATCGCGAAGAGCCTGGGAATCATTTTCGTCATCACTTGCATATTATAGTTTATTATGAAGTTCTAGTAGCTTAGTGATAGTGACTAGAGAACCCTGTCAATCACTATCTTTATCTAGAAGATTAACTTCCACTTGATTCAAGCGATTGTACTACCCAGACATTCTGAGTACATGCTCACTGGCCGATCCATTCTCCTCCATCTTGTAGGCAAAGTACTTGTCAGAGGTCTCATACCTCTTAACACGGGCTTGAGTCTGAAATATCATTTTTAGCTCTTGGAACATCTCATATGGTCCAAGGCATTCAAAACATTTTTGATATCCCGGTTCTAAGCCGTAAAGCATGGCGCACTAAACTATTAAGTAGTCATCATACCGAGCTTGTCAAACATTCATAACGTCTGCATCTGCTCATGCAATAGGTCTGTCACATAGCGGTGCATCAAGGACATAATTCCTCTGTGCAACAATGAGGATAATCCTCATATCACGGACCCAGTCCACATCATTGATACTATCATCTTTCAACATAGTTTTTCTCTAGGAACATATCAAAAATAAACGGGGAGCTACATCGCGAGCTATTGATATATAACATAGATATGCAAATATTATTAGGACTAAGTCCATGGTAAATTAAGTTCAATTAATCATATTACGTGAGAAGTCCCACTTAGATAGACATCCCTCGAGTCATCTAAATGATCACGTGATCCATATCAACTAAACCATGTCCGATCATCACATGAGATGGAGTAGTCTTCAACGGTGAACATCTCTATGTTGATCATATCTACTATATGATTCACATTCGACCTTTCGGTCTCCAGTGTTCCGAGGCCATGTCTGTACATGCTAGGCTCGTGAAGTTTGACCCGAGTATTCTGCATGTGCAAAACTGTCTTGCACCTGTTGTATGTGAACGTGAGCTTATCACACCCGATCATCACGTGGTGTCTCCGCACGACAAACTGTCACAATGGTGTATACTTAGGGAGAACACTTATACCTTGAAATTTTAGTATGGGATCATCTTATAATGCTACTGCCGTACTAAGCAAAATAAGATGCATAAAGGGTAAACATCACATGCAATCAAAATATGTGACATGATATGGCCATCATCATTTTCTGCTTTTGATCTCCATCTCCAAAGCACCGTCATGATCTCCATCATCACCGGCTTGAGACCTTGATCTACATTGTAGCGTCATGGTCGTCTCGCCAACTATTGCTTCTACAACTATCACTAACGCATAGTGATAAAGTAAAGCAATTACATGGCGTTTGCATTGCATACAATAAAGCGACAACCATAAGGCTCCTGCCAGTTGCCGGTAACTTTTACAAAACATGATCATCTCATACAATAACGTATATCACATCATGTATTGACCATATCACATCACAACATGCCCTGTAAAAACAAGTTAGACGTCCACTACTTTGTTGTTACAAGTTTTACGTGGCTCCTATGGGCTTCTAGCAAGAACCGATCTTACCTACGCATCAAAACCAGGACGGTGATTTATCAAGTTTTCTATTTTAACCTTCAACAAGGACCGGCCACAGTCAAATTTGATTCAACTAAAGTTGGAGAAATATACACCCGCCAGCCACCTTTATGCAAAACTAGTTGCATGTCTTTCGGTGAAATCGGTCTCATGAACGTGGTCATGTAAGGTTGGTCCAGGCTGCTTTATCCAACAATACCGCCGAATCAAAATAAGACATTGGTGGTAAGTAGTATGACGATCATCGCCCACAACTCTTTGTGTTCTACTCGTGCATATCATCTACGCATAGACCTGGCTTGGATGCCACTGTTGGGGAATGTAGCATACAATTTCAGAAAATTTCCTATGCTCACGCAAGATCTATCTAGGAGATGCATAGAAACGAGAGGGGAAGAGTGTGTCCATGTACCCTCATAGACCGAAAGCGGAAGCGTTTGACAACGTGGTTGATGTAGTCAAACTTCTTCTCGTTCCGACCGATCAAGCACCAAATGTACGGCACCTCCGAGTTTTGCACACGTTCAGCTCGATGATGTCCCTCAAACTCTTGATCCAGCAAAGTGTCGAGGGAGAGTTCCGTCAGCACGACGGTGTGGTGACGGTGATGGTGAAGCGATCCGCGCAGTGCTTCGCCTAAGCACTATGACCGGAGGCGTAAACTGTGGAGGGGGGCGCCACACACGGCTAACAACTGTTGGTGTCTGTTCTAGCGGTGCCCCCTCTTCATATATATAGGTTGGAGGGGAGGAGAGGCAGCCAAGGGGGTGCCCCAAGTAGGAGGAATCCTACTTGGGGTCCTCCCAATTCGTCCTCCCCCCTTTCCTATTCCTATTCAGAGTAGGAAGGGAAGAGGGGGAATCCTATTCCCTGTTTCCTTTCCTCCTTCCGCTTTTCTACTCCAATTTGGCCAGCCCATATGGGAGGGGCGCACCAGCCCCTTAGAGGCTGGTCTGTCCCCCTCTTGGCCCATTAAGGCCCATGTAGTTGACGGTGGGATGCCCGGAACCCCTTCTGGTTGCCCGATATGCACCCGGTACCCCCGGAACACTTCTGGTGTTTGAATATCATCGTCCAATATATGGATCTTTACCGCTTGACCATTTCTAGACTCCTCATCATGTCCATGATCTCATCCGAGACTCTGAACAACACTCGGTCACCAAATCACATAACTCATATAATACAAAATCGTCATCGAACGTTAAGCGTGCAGACCCTACGGCACTACAAAAAAATACACTTCCGTGATGATACGTGTTTGTCACAGTAGGTCGCGTTTTTTGTCATGCATGTACATCCATGACAAATTTATGACAGAATCAAGATAGTCATACTTGTGCTGTCGTAGAAGTGTTCCATGACATTACCAAAATTATCATCACGGAAGTGTCCACTTCCATGACGATAAATCGCGCGTCATAGAAGTGCTTTCATCAAGGGTGACCGATACGTGGCATCCACCATAACGGAATGTCGTTAAGCTATCGCGTCAGGTTTTGGATCCGATAACCCGTTAACAGCCCCGACCAATGGGGATTTTCCATGTGTAAAATCATCATTGGCTAGAGAAAACACGTGTCGGCTCATTGTTGGGACAGATGTCATCCACTCATTGGATAGGAGGCGCCTATGATAGATCGACACGTGGCACGGCCCAACAGTGGCCCATCCTGGTGAAAAAGGCCGCCCCAGTAAAAATTAGCAGGCCGGCCTATATAAGGCCTACTTGTGTCAGGTCCATTTAAGCCCACGACCCATACGAGATGTGCCAATTCGGCCCGTTCAAGATTTGACACCATTGCAGCCCATCGTCAGTTCGAGCCCGTTAACAGCCCGCTATATATTTGGGCTCAATATCGGCCCGATGAGATTTCGGCCTGTTAACGGCCCATTTAATGGATGGGCCAATTTTCATGATGTACATCTTTCGGCCTTTTAGCGACCCATTTAAATGTTGGTCTAATTTCCGGCCCGGTGTGTCTTTCAGCCTGTTGATGGCCCATAAATCTGATGGGCTATTTTGTAGTCGGACCTGAGTTTCAGCCTTTTAGCGGCCCATTTAAGTGTTCGGCCAATTTCTGGCCCGGTGTCACTTTCAGCCTGTTGACGGCCCATAAATCAGTTGGGCCAATTGTAGTCGGACCTGAGTTTTGGCCTTTTAGCGACCCATTTAAGTGTTGGGCCAATTCCCGGCCCTGTGTGCCTTTCGGCCTGTTAACGGACCATAAATGAGTTGGGCCATTTGTAGTCGGACCTTAGTTTTGGCCTCTTAATGCCCCACGCCCTTCATGGTCCAATACCAGCCCGGTTTCTCTTTCGTCCTGCTAAAGGCCCACAACACAGTTGGGCCATTTACAATACGACCTGACTTTCGGCCTCTTAGCGGCCCATGCTCTTCATGGTCCAATACAAGCCCGCTGTCTCTTTCGGCCTACTAAAGGCCTACAGTATAGTTGGGCCATATGTAGCCCAAACTTAGTAACGGCCTGTTAACGGCCCGTGAAATAAATTGGGGCCACCTGTTGCCCGCTTCGATGTCGGCCTGTTAACGACCCGGGAGGTAAGAGGGCCGACCATTAACTTTCGGCCTAGTAACGGCCCATTAACTTAATGGGCCCACTAAAGTTCGTTCATGTCTTTAGGCCAAATTAGATAATTTGAGCCCATTACGACGAGCAAAGGTACGACATACAGGGAATAACGTTGCACATCCAGAATATATTACAGGAAATTACATCCACTGGGCAATCAAAGATTGATGCCAGTGCAAATAAATGAGCAGAACCTAACCATCTACAACGTCACAATCTGCAACCTCAGCACAGATGACGCCCATAATCATGTGGGCAAGTTCTTGCTGCTTTGCCACACTGTCTTTGAAAACATTGATGTTGTTGTGTCGCACGACTCTGCACCTTTGAATCATCCACCATTTCCATCATTGCTTCAGCCATTAATTGGTTCACAAACATACATTTATTCCGTCGCATTCGAGATAGAGGATACTGAACAGATTCAGATGGCGATTTTGGCAGGCTTGTATTATTGATAGTGGAGAGTGTCTTGACCACTGCATCATAACATAAATTAGGACGGGAACCAAACAGATTAGTCATGAGTTATTGCCATATTACCTGGCCTAGATTTACTGGAAAGAAACAATGGGGTTGCCTTGCTGTTTTCAGAGTTTGTCTTCTTATCTTCAGCAGCCTGCACAAAATTAACACACTAGCATTGCTATCATTGGCCAAGTCAGATAATAGGAAAGCAACATTGACACAACGAACGTTTGGGCAACTAGCCTACACCAAATTAACACAATATGGCACAGCTATCATCAGCCAGGTAAGGTAATACGAAAGCAACATTGACACAATGAATGAATGGGCAACCAGAGAAGCACTACAATTCAGTAATGTGCGTGATATGAGATAGCACATTCATGCAGCTCAGTACGCAAAACTACCAGGCAGTTTTCCTTACAAAAATCAACATTGGCGCCTTTAACATTTTGCTACAACTAATTTTAGATCAGATAAAGGTTAGATTCAGGCCGATTAACAAAATACATGCTGATGTAAAAATATAGTGATATACAACAGGTACTTACATCAGCACTGGAGCACAGAGAATTCCCGCAAGATATTTTCCTCGAATACGATCCCAATGGAGGAAGTCTTGTATCGTTTAACCTTATTTTCTAAAAGAGAGACGGGTAAGAAACATGTAGAAAATATGATCAGAATGCTATAAAATTTCATGATGCGAGGATACGCACACGCTTCTTAGAATGGAGTTGACATTCTTTTGCTGGACTGGAGCGGACTAGTTCTTTGGCCACTGGAATCTGCTTATTATCAGTGGGAGTTGGGTTTCTCTGTGCTGGAGCAGTATCTATGAAAAATGGAGTTGGTTTATTATCTCCTGGCGTTTGGATCTTTTGCAAAGACCTGGTTTGTAACCCTTCAGATTCTAACATAGCCGTCTTCCCCTTGCATGCCTTATATAGAAGAATGGTGATTCAGTTATAAAACATGCTACAGCAGAGATGGAATAGGTACTGAAGAATAGAAAGGCATGACATATTGACATGTATTCACTCCATCCGGAAATAAATGGATGGGTCTAGGCGTATTTCAGTTCTAGATACATCCAGTTTTATCCATTTCTGCGACATTTAATCCGGACGGAGGGAGTATGATGTAAGAGCTAGGGATACGACAGGACAACACAGTAAAAAAACACTGAAAAACCCACTGCAGAACCAAAGTATTCAAACCCACTGATATGAGATAGTACACTCATGCAGCTCAGGATGCAAAACTACCAGGCAGTTTTCCTTGCAAAAATCAACATTGTGGCCTTTAATCATACATTTTGCTACAACTAAATTTAGATCAGATAAAGGTTGGATTCACGCCGATTAACAAAATACATGCTGATGTAAAAATATAGTGATATACAACAGGTACTTACATCTACATTGGAGCACAGAGAATTCCTGCAAGAATCTTTCCTCATAAACGATACCATTGCAGAAAATCTTCTATCTGTTAAGCTTATTTTCTAAAAGAGAGATGGGTAAGAAACATGTAGAAAATATGATCAGCATGCTATAAAATTTCATGATGCAAGGATACGCACACGCTTCTTAGAATTGAGTTGACATATTTTTGCTGGACTGGAGCGGACTAGTTCTTTGGCCACTGGAATCTGCTTATTATCAGTAGGAGTTGGGTTTCTCTGTGCTGGAGCAGTATCTATAAAAACTGGAGTTGGTTTATTATCTCCTGGCGTTTGGATCTTTTGCAAAGGCCTTGTTTGTAACCCTTCAGATTCTAACATAGTCGTCTTCCCCTTGCATGCCTTGTATAGAAGAATGGTGCTTTAATTATAAAACATGCGGCAGCAGAGAGATGGAATAGGTACTGAAGAATAGAAAGGCATGACATATTGACATGTATTCCCTCCATCCGGAAAAAATGGATGGGTCTAGGCGTATTTCAGTTCTAGATACATCCTTTTTTATCCATTTCGGCAACATGTAATCCGGACGGAGGGAGTATGGTGTAAGAGCTAGGGATACGACAGGACAACACAGCAAAAAAACACTAGTTGAATGTAAAACTGTATGCTAGCGGAATACGTACAGAAATAACTAAGGCAACATACACGTGTATGATTGGGAAAATAAGATGGCATTGCAACAGAGCACTAGAACAACACTTCAATGTAAAAAACATGGTATGGTAGACAGATGAAGTACATACTGATGAATAACAATGCATAAGATATTCAGAAGCATGATGTCCAAATTAAGCAGATGGCATTGCGATAGAGTAGAATGACAGTACTTGAATTTGAAAACATGTTATCATGAATGGAATAGGTACTGAAAAACAGGAAGGCATGACATATTTACATGCATGATCAGCATGCTAAGCACATGGCATTGCAACAGAGTAGATACACTCCAGGACATTATATGCATGTTGTACCCATATCACAGGCCAAGTTAGAGCAAGGACCTTGTGGGGTGAAGAGGATTCATCATCTTTCTGCAAGTCTTCTGAAGAACTGCCTTTACATGTTCCATCATATTGGGTATCATTGACATCAAGTTTATTGGCCTTTACATTGCTCCGTGAGGTTCTTGTGGATATATCAGTGTGTGCAATTATATCTGACATGCATGGAAGACAACTAGTAGTTAGATTTATGTAATGAGTGCCTGTAGGAGACGACATAAATAGTAGGACTGGGGTTAACTAGCAGCAACAGGTCTCATAAACTAAAGGGAGAACACAGATGAAAGCTACAGAATATGTATCGTTTGTACTCGAGATTAACTAGATGGCACACAAAAGTATTAAAGAACAACATAGGAAATACTAGAAGTGGTATAATACTATAATCACCAGCCTGTGGGATAGCATTGGCTGATGGATGATAACTATGGAACAGTGTTACCTAAAGAACAAGTATCTTAGCTGAACTATGGAACAACGTTAACTCCTGAACAAGACCCGTAAGAGATCAGCATGAATATACAGTGAAATGTGATGATCTATTTTCCATGCTTAGATGAATAACAAAGCCATAAATGTTGCACACAAGTAAGATGAGGGTACAACCTATCTGGCTGCCATCCATAGGAGTGAGCATCATGTGCTGACTTGTCGATGGCCCTGCAGTTGTTGTGGCTGTGCATGTCGGGCACGCACATTCGATGCAGGGAACTGTTGAGTGGGGACTATAGCTCCCTTCTGGTGTATGCTTTCCTTGTTGGAGCAGCTGCGGTGAGTCGGAAGACGGTGTGTCTGAAGATGCAGATAACGCATAATGTTAAGAACGACATATCTCTTTGATCTGAAGAAATACACTAAGAGATCAACAACAAGGTACGAGAGTGGTCACACGTCTGTTGACTGAAGACTACATTGGGGTCACACGATTTTACTTTATTTTGGTACTGTCCGATGTACGCCGGATGGCTGGTCGTCTAGTGCCTCCCGACCAACACTGTTCGGAATCTTCCTCGAAGAGCCAGCGACCAACGGCAGAACAGCCTGCCTCCGCCGTCCGTGGCCCCGGCCAAAACCCCGCTCCCTGCCCCACCGCACTGCCATGGTTGCGCCGCCCCCGGGCCAATCCACAAAGACTCCCCATCATCCAGATCCGGCGGCGGCAGTACCTTCAATCCACGCAACTCTAAAAGATAGCCATCTAAGCGCTGCTTCCGCGATGAACTTGCGGCCCCGCACCCTTATGTTAGACACCAGCCAACCGGCAGCCTAGGAGCTCCGCCGCCTCGAGGGGTGCTGCTTCCCATTGCAAATCGATTGGCCTAGAATAAAAAATCAGATAACTGACGCCTAAATAAAGTGATTTGAGATGAGGGTGCGACCTATCTGGCGGCATGGTGAAGTAGGCAGGTCCAGCTGCCGAGTCGGTGAGGCCGGCGCGGTTGCGGTGGCGACCGGCGGCAGGGAAAGAGCGATGTCGCGACGGTCGACGGCTACGCCGAAGCAGCGCCAGGACTCTGGACGGATCCGAAGTTGGAGCCGCTCTGGCGCTGTGAACAATGGCGGGGGTGAATCGGCTCCGGTACGGTTCACGCGGCCGTCGTCGAGGCAGCACCAGCAGCACGGAGTAAGAGGCACACAGCCTAGTGCACGACGGCAAATGGACAGCGTCTCCGGCATTAGGGAGGAGGGCGGCTGTGAAATTGGTGCGGTGGGGGCGCCATGGAGGTGGGGCTGAGGTTTCGCGGCTCGGGAGAAGGGAGCTTCCCGGGGAGAAGGTGATTTGGCGCCCACGAGGTATGAATGGGGGCGGGCGGGGGAAATTGGGAGGGGAGTGGAACCATGTCTTACGGACGCATTTGTCTGAAATGTGAGGGGGAGTTACAGTTCTACCCTTGCCTATAGGCTTCTCGGCTTGGGTCTGTGTACTGAGGGTCGGGGATAGTAGAGTAACTTTGCTTCTCTGGGCGGGAGCGATTTCGGGCGAGGAGGGCGTGTTTTGAACTATAGTGGGCGCGAGCGATTTCGGGCGAGGAGAGCGTGTTTTGAAATAGTGGGCGCGAGCTATTTCGGGCGAGGAGAGCGTGTTTTGCCGACCATGGTTTATGAATTATTCGGCACATGTCATTTCGGCCGAGGAGAAGGCGCGCTTGGATGAAGTTACGAACCTACCCTCGATGTACAACGGGCCAATTGATGCGTGTCCCACATAGGACGGTAATTTCGCGTCTCCCATTTATTTGCTCGGGCGAATTCCACCGAGCAGAGAGGATGTTTAACGGTTCGTTCAAATTTTGGGAGAACGAGCATCCACGTCTACCTTACCAAGTCGATTCGGATCAAATTTTGAAATATTAGCTTGCCACTTCTTTTTTAGATGGAGAGATGATGCTCGGGAGTAATGTGTTTTTACATGCTCGTTGCTAGCGATTTACTATATGACAAATAGTTGACCCACTCAAAAACGCGAATCAAACCCAAAATGAAATATCTCGATTCAATGAAATAGCTCGTTCAGTAGGTCAAAATAGTGAACTAAATCCAAAATTGAACACCTCAATCGAGTAGCATGTTGTACAGTATTATAGTACTCCATGAACATGTTGAAAGTCAAATTAATGAACTTGTTTGATATACGCATATATCCGTTCATGTGTGGATTGCAGACAACATGTTCTCCAATTTAAATATTTGAATGCAAGTTTATATCGAAACATGGTTTATATCAGTCTTTGATGCATAAAACGCGACCTCCCCCTCTCCCGGACTCATGTTCTCTCTCTCTCTCTCTCTCGCCGACAATCTTCAATTCTGTCGCACGCATCCGACACAAAAACCTTGTTGGTCCCTCTCCCTTTCTCTCCATCTCTCTCTCTCTTTGTGTGTGTGTGGGGGGGTCTTTCTAGTTCGCATGCATATATACACCATCTATAGGTCTCTCTCGCACACTATGTATGATACTCTAGCTAGTCCAAGCTAGATATCTTGGGTGCACTCATCGTACGCACACAGATTCCTTGGCTCTTTGCCTGTAACTCTCTCACGCACCACTATGTCGTCTCGGAGCTCTTCCCCCCTCTCTCAAACTCTCCATCCACCTGGGTCACACATACACATGCATATCTCACTCGCACTCGATAGGCCCATCTAAAACTCTATCTCTCCCCCTCGTTCTCTCTCCATCTCACACGCGCACACACACAATCTCATGCCCAGCTAGCCAAGTATGATGGTCTCTCACTCAATTGTAGGCACACGCAGTCCCCCCTATATGTATATGACTAGCTAATCTTAGTCTCCATCACAAACATGTGCATGGTCTATCTCGATTTCTCTCGGGCATCTTTCTATCGCGCACGCACTCCCTCGATCTCCCACCCATTTAGTCCCCTCACAATCTCGACGGGATCTCTCTATCACAAACACACCCTCTCTCCCTCCCCATGCGTCCATGCCATCCATGTGTCCCTCTCGACCTTTGTTCCTTGTTGGCCACACCTCTATTGGACATGTGCTACAGGGGTGTCTCTCTCCGTTGCAAACAATCACACACTAGCTATCTTCGTGTATCTCCTCGCCTCGCTTTTCCATCTCGGAGATGCATGCGTGATATGTTCGCATAAGAAACGAAAAAACACACACTCTCTCTAATTTATCGTTTGTTGTCACTTTCTCTTTCACACACATACTCTTTTTGCACACTTACTCATTCTCCTTCACACGCACTTGATCTGTCTCGACTGAGGCACTCTCCTCGGTCCATAGCATATAGATTTATTGAAAAGTCAAACATCACAAAGTTTGACCATGTACGTGGAGAAAAAGAATTACATCTAGTACGGCAAACATATACCATTAGATTCACCATGAGATGTAGTTTTGTATGATGTATCTTTGGTATTGTAGATATAAATAACATTTGCGTAAACCTGATCAAAGTTTCCAAAGTTTGACTTCTAAAAAATTTACATGCACTGCATTATCGAGCGGATGGAATATCTCTTTCCCCCTCTCAGCTATCTGACGCACCACTCAGCCTTATCGGGGCTCCTCAATCTCTCTCAAACTTTATTGGTCAGTTTGGTTCGTGACCTGACCCTCATGCCTTGATGGCCGGTACTGCCTGGTGTGGACGTGAGATGTAAAATATTTCTGCCTGGCCAGGCTTGTGTGGTGCTGAAGCGTTTGGTTCATGCCTGGGCCAGGCAAAGCATCAACGTCCCATCAATCAATCCATGCATCAATTATTTAATGCTAATATCCATCCATGTTGTTGTTAGCCTCGTGGCCACACGACCAGGCACGACAGGCGTTCGAAATCGGTCGCCTGGGCCAGGCTACTTGCAGTGTCTGGAGTTCAGCCAGGCTAATTAAAGTGCAAGGGAACCCAGGCCAGGCGGGCTTTCTTTTTCACAGGGTAGCAACCAAACAAGCGTGCATGAAATCCAGCCACAACCCCAGGCCAGGCAAAAGATGCTCAGGACGCAAGCCAAACTGGCCTTATATCTCCCTGGTTCACACATACACATGTCTCGCTCGCGCTATACATATAGACCCATCCAACACTCTCCGCCCTTGTTCTCTCTCCATGTGACACGCACCCCCCTAAGTACCATAATCCCTCAATCCATCATAGGCGCAAGCACTCCCCCCTCCTAAGTATGATTATCTCTTACTAGCCAACAGGAACACACGTATTGTCTCCTTCCATCCATACGTCTATCTCGATATCTCTCGGGGCATCTTCTATCGCGCACACACCTTGTCACTCGATCTCCCACCCATGTAGTCCCATCACGATCTCCAGGGGATCTCTCTATGACAAACATACAATCTCTCCTCCCCATGTCTGCATTTTCTCCGTACGTCTCTCTCGACCTCTCTCCCTTGTTTGTCAGACCCCTCTTGGCCACACAACCACACACTATCTCCTCACCTTGCCTCCGTTGTCGAAGATGCATGTGTGATATGTTTGCATAAGACACGCACGCTTTTTCTCTACTTTTATCGTGTGTTGTCCATGTCTCTTTCACACACGCACACACACTTTTTTCACTCACTCTCTCTCTCTCTCTTGTTAGGGACTCTATCACGTCCATAAGCATATGTATGTTTTGAAAAGTCAAACCTCAGAAACCTTTGACCAGGTATATGTGGAGAAAAACATTTACATCTGGAACGATCATTAGATTCATCACAACATGTACTTACTTCATACTATCATTTATCTTTGGTATTGTAGATATAAGTAATTTCTTTATAAACTTGGTCAAAGTTTCAAAAGTTTGACTTAAAAAAATGTTGGAACTACATTATCGAACGGAGGGAGTAGCTCTTTCTCTCTCTCTGCTATCTCTCACGGGCCTCCCCTCTCACTCGAACTCTCTATACCGACGGATTATACGCTCACTGTGTCAGCGTATAGCTCCGTATATTGTTTAGTTGACCGGTCAACCAATCCACATGCTGCCTTGTCAGCTCGTGTTCTGTATCTTCGTGTGCTGGCCCATGTGGCAGTGGGTGAAAATAAGTAAACTAGAGGCCCATCTGACACGCGGTGAAGTAAACAAAGTTGAAACCACTCGGGGTAGCACCCCGCATGCTAGTAAATTGAGGGCGCATTGAGGACAAACTTCTTGCGCGCGAAGGACGCACTCGCGCACAATTCACCACTGCGCGGCGGCATGCACAGAAGGACGCACTCGTGCACACCCAGCACACAACACACACCAGCACACGTGTACACCGGCGTCGCCGCCGGTTGAGATGGACGGCGAGGCAGCCAACAAGCGGAGGCGGCTCGAGCCAAAACCGCATCCGGCGAGCCTGGACTTCATCAGCAGCCTCCCCGACGACACGCTGCTCGTCATCATCGGCCTCCTCCCCACCAAATCTGCCGTGCGGACCGCCCTGCTCTCCGGCGGTGGCGCCCCCTCTGGCGCTGCGTCCCCCTCAACCTCACCGTCGACAGCTGCCTCTGCGATGGGGATTGCAAACGCATGGCCGCAGTCTCCAAGATCCTTTCATCGCACCCTGGGCCAGCCAAACGCCTTGACATCCGCATGTTCAGTACCAACTGCAAGGTCCAACCCAAGTTCGACGAGTGGTTCTTATCCCCCGCCCTAGATCAGCTCGAGGAGCTCAGCTTTGAAGCTGGACGATGTCGCTCTCTGCCGCCATCCGCGCTCCGCCTCACGCTAATGCTGCGTCGCACCAGCTTCAGCTCCTGCTATCTTCCCCAGATTAATGCCGCGCCCGCTCTTCTTCTCCCTCAACTCAAGCAGCTCGACCTCTTCGACGTTGTCATCTCGAAGAAGGCTATGGAGCACCTGGTCCGCAGCTGTACTGCGCTCGAGTACCTTCGTCTTGAGCAGATCCACGGGTTCATTAGCCTCCACATCGCCTCGACGAATCTCCGATGGATTTATGTGTCTTGCTGGCCCCGCAACAAGACATCAATTGGGAAGAGATCACTCCAGCTGTTCCATGTTATGGTCATTGAGAATGCGCCTTTCCTTGAGAGATTGCTTGTATCGGATCTAGAAGGTCCAACAAAAATCAGGGTCATTGACGCGCCGAAATTGACAGCGTTGGTGTACTCGTCTGCCAAATTCTCCTGGTTTACTCTTCCAATTTTGTAGTATCAAAATTTGACCATAGATTTAACTGACAAAATGTTAATGCATGTCACTAAGAACTATATCGTTGGATTCGTATTTGAACATAATTTCAAATGGTGTAATTTTTAGTGACATGCATTGGCATTTTCTTAGGTAAATCTATGGTCAAAATTTTATACTAAATACGAGGTAGTATTACAAAAGTGGGCTATGTAGGCCAAAACATGTGCCAAATTCACTTGTGATGCATTTGGCATCGATGCCCCTCCATTGCTCACCTGGTGTCCCAATCTGGATCACCTACTTTGCTCCGGTGCCAAATTAACTCACGCAATGAAAAAACACTGCGTGGGAGAGAGAGAGAGGACTGAGGCAATAAAAAACACTTGTTTGGGAGAGTGAGAGGCTGGTGTGGTTGGTTTGATTGATTTGTTTATACATGTGGGTTTGTGTTCATAGCGGTGCCAACTCTCTCACATCGCGAGAGCGGTGCCAAAATGTTTTGATTTGACATCGATGCGTGTTATGTGGCATACTTTTGCGAAATATGGCATCGGCCACATAGTGGAAGGCAACAAATGCCCAAGCTCTTCACGTGCTCCTAGTTAAATGAGAGGAAACAGAAGAGAGAGAGAGAGAGAGAGGGAGAGAGAGAGAGAGAGTGAGTGAAAAAATATCACTAGCCAGCCAACCCTATTGTATGAGCGAATGATATTGGTACCTCTTGATGACACGGCAATCTTATGCAGCCAGCTGCTCTAATATGTTCTCTTCTTTTGCAGATAAAAAAGACCCGAAAGTGAAAAATGTGCTGCACTATAACAATCTCATCGAATGCCTTGATCTCCATCTTACAGAAATTGATTTGATCGACTACCGAGGCAGCACATCTGAGATTAAATTGGCCAGGTTCTTTGTTCTGGAGGCAAGTGTGCTCAAGGTAATGAGGTTTGGCGTTCTCTGGCGCAACAATGAATGGCGTGCTGATCACCGCAAGCGTCTAAGCCTAAATGACAAAGTCTCCGCAGAAGCTGAATTTGTTTTTGAAACATCAAGTGGCCAGAGACTCGAAAACTTATTTGCCCATTAGTGACTTGTCAGGGCGGTGGATTTTAGTTTGTACGATAATGCTGCATCCACCTAAAGTAACGAAAGTTCTTACGTAAACTTCCTAGTAATTCCCTCTTCGTAGGTGCAGCATTACTCCTAACATTTGTAATATCAGTTTGAAACTTGTAATATTGCCGTGTCCTATTCCTGCGTTTTCAAAATCCTGCGAATCAAACAGGTCCTGAGTTGGTGATGATGTTGTGCCTCCCATCTTTCACCAATAGCCGTCGGATCTAGATCTGACGCATACAAACCAAGCTTCTCCATTTTTGCAAAAAGATGCCCGCACTTGTTCCCTATTTACAAACAACTCCTTGTCTCTCACAATCAGCCTCATCTCCTCCCCACCACATCTAGGAGTAGAAGGCCGTGGAAAAATCTGGCGCGATGGCCGCTGCCGGAGCCGTCCACCCCCAATCTTGCTGTTCCGTGCAATGCACGGGCATCTACGCACGGGAAATTATGTCGAACAGGGCTAGTTGTAAGAAGGCTAGCTCTACAGCCATGATGATAGTGACTACAGACAGTGAGGCTGACTATGGCATGCCGAACACGGTGCCTATACTCAGGTGTCATCTCCGGCGCATGGTCTTGTCACTTCACTGTGAGGTGCAGCACGTAATAATTTGACCGGCGGGTAGTACAGTGCTAGTACTCCTACTACGGAGTACTACATTGTTAGTACTACTACTAGTACTAGTAGCACCACTTTCTGGATTTAGGAGTACTACCACGTCCATCTGGATTTTAGTATTTGACTAGCAATATTAGTAATGCATGTCACCAAAAATGTACTACTCCCTCTGTAAATAAATACATGGTGTTTTATTCCTATCGGTGAGAGAACTTAATGTTTTTTTGCTACTCCTAACTAGAGTACTAATAGGATTACATGCAATGAACTAAACATTGCATGTCATGTTTGGTAGTCTCAAGTCATTGAAAGCATGCACGGCCCACATCTCTCATTGGTTGATATGTCACAAGATAAGAAACAAGGAGGGAGTTAATGCACCGTGCCTAAGTATTTTGGGATTATTTGGTTTTCATAAGGTGACTTGCACAACATTTTTGTTTAATGCATTAACATTTTATTAGTTAAATCAAAGGTCAAAACTTGGCGCAAAATGCAAAGGGGACCAATAAACCAGTAAACATCAAACTTCTCTCCTTTGGCCCCAACTAGAGGTCCGGTGAGATGACTATACTGCCTTTGGGTGAATGACACGTGGCCCCAGGGGGTGGCTGGCCCACCTATCATACAGCCAAAGGCAGGTGCAGTAGAGGGCCGAGGAGTAGTATGAAATCCTACGCACCTACGCACGCTAACCAAGGGCTGAGTGATCACTCGAATCGCAAGATCAGTTGACTAGAAGCTACGCTAGACCCATGGTGGCGATGAGCGCGAGCATCAGCCGGCTGTGCCAGATGGTCCACGACGCCGGCCTGCGGCCCGGCACCGAGGAACGTCTCCAGGTAGTATTGCTTGAGGCCGCTAGGGCAAGGGGCCGCTTGGACGACAGCTTCGTCTCCTTGTTCGACGAGGTCCTCGTCGGTTTTCTAGACAAGTTCAACATCGTCAAGAAGCTTGCGAACGACTTTGACGTAAGCCTCCAGCCGACGCGCCCAGGCTCTGCGATGCTCGCCACCCTCAACAACCACTATGGCCTCTTCGACGCACTGGTGGCCCTGCGATTGCCCGCCGTCGCACCGGAGAATGTCCACCTCGAGGTCGCGCTCGCCGCGCAGCGCCTGGCGCAGCAAGACACCATCGACATAATCACCCATGTCTACGCACAAATCGTCCACAAGGACTACTACATCCAAGAGGAGGACGATAGGAAGCTGGTCTTCTTGGAGCGCAGGGCAACCTTGGACGACACTGTTCAGAAGCACGTTGAGCTCGCCACCAACGCCGCTGCTCCTCACACGTCGGTTGGTGACCCGGTGCACTAGGGCGTGAGGATGTCGTTGAACGTTGATGGATCCGTATGTATTTTTATCTTTCCGTCAAATCCATGTAGTAGTATATGATACTACCATAATTATCTTACCTTTCGCATCAACTTCATAATTTTCGTACGTACTCCATGCATGAACGGTGCCAGAACCAAACTTCTCATTACTCTAGGCAAAATCATTATTTTCTATCTATCGGTCGCCATGGAGCAGAACCAAATTTTACAAGTTACGAGTTCAAAAGGAAAAGCCTGCCGTGTTCGCGTCGCACCCCCACACGGTTGGTCCGGCACGCCGCTCAAGCGGGAATGCGTGCGGTGTTGCATTTTCACTTACAAGTGGGACCGCAGTTGAGCAAACCGACTATCGGCAAACCCCCACCCCGCCCACCGCGCGATGGCTGAGAAAACAGGAGGGAGAAGAGATGGTTGTAGCACGGACTCCAAGAAAATTGGTGTCGGATGGGACTCGTGTGGGTGGCGTGTGCCGTACTGCTAGACGTGAATGCTAGTTATGGCCCATGCCACCCCACTATATCGAGCCTATATCGAGGTACGTAGAACAAATTTCCTGCAGTCCGTGCTCAGCCCTCCTCTATCTCTCTTCTCAGCCAGCCAGCGGACGCACGGAGCCCATCGTCTGTTTGCTCACATGCGGCCCCACATGTCAGTGAAAACGCAAGAGGACCCACTGAACCTGCACATCTTTCACCTCGACGTGCTGGTGATGAAAAACAAATCCAATAAAGATCTTCGGTGGCCGCTTTTGGAGTTACTCAAGAGTAGTAAGATTCTATTTACAGTTTAACCCAAGATGCACATCTCGTGGCTTCAACTACCACTCTATTTTCTTTCATGACACGACCTGGATGCTGGATGTCCCACATGTCGGCAAAAGGAGGAAGAACCCGACCAAATGTTCGGTTCTGCTCTCGGATTAGACTTGTGCTAACTTAAATTTTTATTGTGTACTCCCTCCGTTCCAAAATACTTGACTTCCATTTGTCCAAAAATGGATGTACCTATATACTAAGACATGTCTAGATACATATATATTTTGACAAATAGAAGGCATGTATTGTGCAACGGAGGGAGTAGAATGGATGCAAGTTTTTGTATTGGGAAGAAGAGTACATCCATATATTGATAGACACAATTTAGTAGATGTTCTATCACTTTTAGCTAGCACAGACGCAAGATCGAGCCTCCGCAGATCAACAATGAATGCATCGAGAAGGCACTAATCCAACTTACAGGAGTAGTAAAATGTATTCTTGTGGTTCTTGTTTTCTTTGGTCTTGCTTTTCTAGTCAAAATTATCGTTGGAGTTCATGCAAAACGGAGGTGCGTTTGGGGTCGTGCGTTGGAGTTGGCCTTACAAGTGGGACCGTAGTTAAGGAAACCAACTATCGGCAAACCCCCACCTCGCCCGCCGCGCGATGGCTGAAGTTAGAGAAATGACGAGGTTGAAGAGATTGCTCTAGCACGGACTCCAAGAAATAATATGGTGTCAGATGGATGCCGTGGTCGTGGCATGTGCCATACTCCTAGACGTGAATGCTTGTTCTCGCCCATGCCACCCTACTATTCCTACTACTTACTCCTACTATATAGTACTAGTATCGAGGATTCGAGGTGCTGGTTACGTACAACGCACACATTAACATATGGCTACAGTAAAAACACCCGCCCGACGCGCGAAGCATGTGAAGCTAGTACAAATAGTGTACTACTATTGTTGATTGGCCTCATCCGATAACCTGTTGCAATGCACGTACAATTATGTATTCGGAAAATATTTTTTTGCCTCGTCGCACCACTCACTAAGAGAAGCGACTCAAAAGCCATTCATAAATTTAGTAAGTTTATCAAAGGCATATCATTTTATTACATAGAACAGGTCATCAACCCACATTGACAACGAGGATACATTATAAATACTAACGTTTTCACCACACAACAAATAACAAGCAATGAAATGAACTTCAACTCAACCATTCCTCGGTGTTGGAAACGCTTGCTTTGAACCACAAGTGATTCTCTGGGACGGGTCATCGATTGTCGATCTGGAAACCAACGCAGGACTGATCATCCAGGCTGAAGCGGCCTACTATATCCCTACCAGGGTAGGGAACCACACAAATGTCCGAGGTATAGACACAGTTGCTTCTCATAAATGGAACTGTTAACGTTGTGTCAACAGCAGTTGGATCGCCTTTCACCATCATCGAATAGTTTTGTCCAAGGAAGAGCGAGTTTTCTCCAAGACTATCAATTCTGTACCAGTGAGAAGGAGTTGGCGGTAGCACACTAGTATCCATCCCGAATACCATGCAACGGGTGTTGGAATAGGTCCGGAGAGTGCGACCATGGGAGACTACACCTGCTTCCTTAGTAGTAACATCATCAGTGGGCTGTATACACACAAGAAGAGGTGATCCATCGGAATTAGTTTCCAGGCGCCACTGAGTATATGGGCGTTGCTCGTCCTCATGCTCATGATCATCACCATCGTCATCTCCCCCTTGGTTATAAAAATTTTCAAGTATAGGTGGTGGGATGTTCACAGGACCTTGGAAACACAAGAAGAGGGTTAATTAGTAAAGGGAAACTTGCTAACCCGCATGCATGTGGATGAAACAATTATAATTATGGTGGAAGACAAACGTGCCGAAACTGTGAGGATGCCATGCAAAAACAGTGCCACTAGTGGTGGCAGCAAACACAAGGCCCTCGTATTGAATTGCATCACAGTACTCATCCGTGTACAGAAACTGATTTTTGAGCAATGTCCATCGAGTCGAACTACAAAGGACGGCAACAAGCTTGTCGAAGATAGCAACAACTTGATAGTTGTTGTAATTCCAAGAGCGGTTGGGAACTCGACAAATTGCTATCTTACATAGAAGACAGTCACCATGATTGTATTTGAACGTGCGTACAATACCGGTGTGCTCAACCTCTGGGCAGTTTTCTGAGATTTTTGGAAGTGGAACCCGGTCACGAGTGTATACATTCACAAGTTCCCACTCGAAGTTGGACCCAATGTAAACAACCCAATCTCCATTTGCGCCCGCCCAAGCCTTGCCCTCAGGCGATGGCATCTTAACATCATACATATCATTATCAAGCGGCATCAACTTGCACAGGGCGAGGCCTCCGTCGTGCTGGCGCCATTCATCATCAGGGTCACGGCGAAGAATATAGGGGAGATCAAACCGCTCCTTGACTCTTGGGTTCTTTGTAATGATGTTATTAGTTGAGTCGAGAATGGGCTTGAACGAACCTGCCATGCTAGCCGAGGTGATGACGTCGCACCGATCAATGAGTTCCTCCACCACGTCATCTTTCAGATCGGGGCAAGAATAACGGGGTTGTTTCCGGCCTGTTCCCTCCATGGAGAAGACGATCGAACAATGGCAGAAGAAAGGGTGAAGGGCTGAAGGAAAATGGAGGAGGGAGAGGAAGAGCGTGTGACTGCAGTTCCAAATCGAGAGGGAAAGGCGAAGAGTCAGTGGACGGTTGCGAGTTTGCCACGGTTCACGAAGAGGCGCCCCGACCTACACGTCCGTTCATAAATACTCCTACTACTCGCCGTCGTGTCACTGATGTGTTGGAACGGGACCACATGTCAATGAAACATGGTGTGTTATTTCTCGTGCAAAATGCGATCTGGCCGCGTTGGCCCGAGGTGCCGCATTAGTTATCGACCTTCATTTTTTAATGGCGTTCCGATCAGTTTTGAAGCATGACTAACTGGTACTGTACACAGAGAAAATATAAACTACTCTACCACTACTCCACCTCCAGTAATAGTAGTATAAAAAAGATATATAGGCTGGAGCTTGAGCGCTTTCTTGCTAAGGGCTGCCCACTTGCTTCTCACACTACCACCCTCTCTCCAGATCTAAAAAAGACGGCCCCTCTCTCCCTCCTCACCGGTGGTCAAAAATCCGCCAGGGAAGAAAAGGACGTGCATCATTGACGCACTCGTCGTCGGCGAGCGAGGTCACGCACTGATGATAAGGCCGTCCTCTCAGACCTAGCGCTGGAGCTACATATTTGTATATGATCTGTGAATCATTGAGATGCATTAACAGTTACTTATTTCTGTTCGCTCGGTGTTTACAAGTTACTGATCGATCACTAGCTAGTCTACAAATGCGCTCCTGGCAGTTTTATTTGCGACACAAGATGCGAAGTGGCAGTTTTTTGAATAAAAATGCCTACCTCTGAAGAAACTGACAGGCTACACTATCGATCCTACACGGATAAAAATGCCTACCTCTGAAGAAACTGACAAGCTACACTATCGATCCTACACAGATAAATAGCGGATCACGCACGTACTACCTCCTTTCCGGTTTGCAGGGCTCAATTCAAGAAACGACCTACTCGATCCTACACGAATAAATAGCGGATCACGCACGTACTAGTACCTCCTTTCCGGTTTGAGGGCTTAATTCAAACCTCTCACCAACCAAGGTACTCCATCCGTCCAGGATTTATTAGTCCCGTGAGCAAAGCAGCAAGACCAAGGCATGGCAATAATTAACGGCATGCAGAAGTTTAAGCCTAATTAATTCCAGCGATTTAAGTGGCTGCATGCGTGCCCTCGGCTGCGACTCATTGCATGCTGCTTCACGTACTACCTGCGAGTGATTCTGAGTGCCTGCATGCAGCCGGCCGTAATTAAGGCAGCTAACTGATGCGAAAAAAGATATGCTTTAAATCCGTGGAATCATTATTGACAAGGAGGGAGATGATTTGAGTGCACTCCTTTGACCGCCATGCCGGCGTGTGACCCAGATGGGACGGGACGACACAATCATAATTTCAGTTTCTCTAGTTTTCCACGGCAAGCTGGCGCACTAAGCCATTATGCATTGAATTCTGATGACCGTCGCGCTACCTTCCGCCTATAAATACTGTTTCCTGGCTTTCTCAGGTGCCACTGTGACCCAACTCGCCATATCCTCATAAGCCCCCACTGGCCCGACGTTGCTCGCCACGTCCGCCATGCCCCCGCCTGTCCGCGGTAGGCGACGCCGGAGGCGGTCACTGCCGGAACTAGTGTTCGGGTTTTCACCGGAAGTCAGACGGAGGGAGGAGGCATTCTATCTGTCTTTAGATGGCAATGCGGAGATCAATGAGTTGTTGGAGCGCGACCGCATGGTGGAGGAGCAGGAGTTGTTGGAGCACAACCGCCTGGCGGAGGAGCAGCGTATCGCCGATTTGCGCCACCAGCGGGACATGGAGCAGCAGCACACCGACGCTCTGAGTCGCGAGCAGAGCGCCTGCAACTGGGCCGACTACATGGAGACCGGCACCCGGCAAATAGCCCTGGAGGCTATCGGGCACACACACATTCGTGACGCCGACTTTTACTACCAGCTCGTCAAGTGGGTTTCCCTCTTGGAAGCCGAAGCTTCGGTGGACCACGCCGGCATGGAAAGGGCCAACGCGCGCGAGCAACGCGCCCTATCGCACCTCTGGCAAGTCTGAGGCGAGGCGGAGGACGCAGGTGCCGGCGTTTAGCATGGACAGCAGATGGCAGCCGGCATCGTCTAGTTAGCTAAGAGTAAGTTAGTACTTGTACTCTACTAGAGTGTTAGTGGGAGTAGATAGTTAACTTGGCTATGATGGTTGTCAACGTGGAAGTTCAGTACTCTATATGTGGATCAGACCTGTTACTTTCCTCTGAATGTTGAACTTTCCGTTTGAACGTATGGAATGGGCTGTTATTTTTTAAATGGGTTGTATTTGTCCTCCATGGTTTAGAGGCTGACTTGTGGGCCTAACAAGTTGACGCATACACAATCATGAGATGATTGTACGTGGAGAGGATGACAGCAGGGACCCGCCAAGGTCATGGCAGTACGCAAGCAAGTGCCTCCTTATTTCAAGCCAATAAAAAAGGCTCCTCCTAGTGGATTTCTGACATCTGGGTCCCATGCCTTTGTCAACGTAGTCAATAAACGAGAGAATTGCACAACGAGCGGCTGACACCAGGGACCCAACAGCTCGCGCAGTTATTTTTGTTTTGGGTTAATTTGATAAATGCCACTCCAAATCTGGTGTATCCGAGAAATGCCACTGCAATTTCCAAAATTTGAAAAATGCCATTTCATGCCATTTCTAGTGGCATTTTTCGAAGTCTGGAGTGGCGTTTTTCAAAGTTTACAAACTGCAGTGGCGTTTTTCAAACTTTGCAAAAATTGCAGTGGCATTTTTCAAAGTTTGGAAATTGCAGTGGCATTTTTATGAATCACCATAATTGGAGTGGGATTTATCTAATTCGTTTTTGAGACGGAAGCAGGGTGTCAACTGGGCTGTGCGGGACACTTTGGCCTGTCTAGACAGCCTTTTCTTTTATGTTTACCACAGACCGGCCCAGTAGTTTTTTTCTTTCTGAAAATGTCTAGCCCAGTTCTTTTGTGATTTGTCAAGTAAGTCTCTTTATCAGGTCTGTTGGGCTGCAAATCTTTCAAGACGAGGAGAGCTTCATTCGGCTGGCCGAGAAAATGGCCTATCAGTAATGAGAAATGGCTGTACATTTTTAAAACACATCAAACCGGCAATTATTTTCAAATATCTTTTTTTCATTTCGATATTTTAAATTGCATTGATTTTTATGCATGGACAATTTATTGGATTTTATATTGATATACATTTATTTTTAAAATCAGTCTGAAAATGTGACTCGGAATTTCGGGATTAAAAACAGTTCAGACCGCACCGACATATGCAAAATTTTGTATAATTTTTTAACCGTGGCCACAATATGGCCTATAATGCTAACATAAAGAATATGGGCTCCAAAAAACCCGTAAGAATTAGCAAATGGGCTGTATATTATTTGAAATAATGGCAGATGGGTTGTATGCTATTTTCCACAGATGGCCTGTATACTGTTGGATGTCCATCCAACGGCCGTCGTGCTTCTTCAATCTCTGCTCTTCCTGCTCCAGCCGCTCAAACAAGCACCGGCGGGACTGCCTGCTCCCTCCTCCCTATGGCCGGCTGTGCCGCCGTGCAGGCCTCACCGCCCCATCGTACTCCCATCGCTGGCCTAGCCATCCCTCTACTCACCCACACCTGCTGTTATTTTCCGGCGACGGCAGACGAACCAGTAAACCCTCGTACAGTCGTACTCCCCTCCACGTGGGAAACAAAAACAACGGCCGAGTCTTCCCTGCCTCCGTGTCGTCCCTTCCTAGGCCTCGCCATCGTCCACCGCCCTGGTGCTTTCGGCGTGGCGTGGTTAGCATGGTCAACGACCGACATGCATCTGAAGTGGACTGTACGTGGAGAGGCTGACAGCTGGGTCCATGGCCGCACGCAAGGAAATGCCTCCTTATTATGCGCAAAATAATGATTTCCTCCACCTGACATCTGGGACCCACCGAACGGCCTTTGTATTTTGCGAAAAAATGTTACCGCCGCTGACAGCTCGGACCCACCAGCTATATCTTCGCACGCAAGGAAGTGCCTCCTTATTACGCACAAAAAATGAATACTCCCCCTGCTAGCTGGGACCCAGTATAGTGGGCCTACTAAGTTGACAGGGACGAAGGGCTTTGTTAACTTAGTCAATATGCACGATTCTAGCTCGAGTGACCGTACGATGTCCATCCAACGGCCGTAGTGCTTCTTCAACCTCTGTTCTTATTGCTCCAGCCGCCCAAAGCAGCGCCGGTCATGCCGCCTGCTCCTGCCTCCCGTGGCCGGCTGTGCTGCCGCGGAGGCCTCACCGCCCCCATACTAGTCCCACCACTGGCCAGGCCATCCCTCCACTCCACTCACCCACACCCCCTGTTATTCTGCGGCGACGACAGCGCAGCCGAACCAGTGAACCCTCGTACACCTCTCCGCGTGGGCATCCATTGTCGCGTCTTCCCTGGCTCCGCGTCGTCCCCTTCCTAGGCCTCGCCGTCGTCCACCGCCGTGGTGCTGTCGGTGCGGCGTGGTCAATGTCGTCAACGACCGAATTCCATCAGAAGAATACTGTACGTGGAGAGGCTGACAGCTGGGTCCACAGCAGCCGCAAGGAAGTGCCTCCTTATTACGCGGAAAATAATTATTCCTCCACCTGACAGCAGGGATCCACCAGAAGCCCACCAGTATATCGCGAAAAAAATGTTTGCCCTTGACTGCTGGGACCCACCCGATGGGCCACCGTATTTCGCGAAAATAATGTTCCCCCTGCTGTCAGCTCGGATCCACCGGAAGTGCCTCCTTATTACGCACAAAAAAATGAATACCCCCTGCTAGCTGGGACCCACCTTGGTGGGAGGCTGACTTGTGGGCCTACTAAGTTGACGGGGATGGAGGGCTTTGTCAACTTAGTCAATATGCACGATTCTAGCTCCAGTGACCGTACAATGTCCATCCAACGGCCGTAGTGCTTCTTCAACCTCTGGTCTTCTTGCTCTAGCCGCCCAAACCAGCGCCGGTCGTGCCTCGTGCTCCTGCCTCCCGTGGTCGGCTGCGATGCGGCGGAGGCCTCGCCGCCCCTACTACTCCCACCGCTGGCCAGGCCATCCCTCTACTCAACCACACCCTCTGTTATTCTGCGGCGACGACAGCCTCACACCACAACGAACCAGTGAACCCTCGTACTCCTCTATGTGTGGGCATCCACTTCCGCGTCTTCCCCGGCTCCGCGTCGTCCCCTTCCTAGGCCTCACCGTCGTCCACCGCCCTGGTGCTCTCGGCGCGCGCGTGGTCAACATGGTCAAGGAACGACTTCCATCGGACGTGGACTGTACATGGAGAGGCTGACAGCTGGGTCCACGACCGTAGCAAGGAAGTGTCTCCTTATTACGTGCAAAATAATTATTCCTCCACCTGACAGCGGGGACCCACCGGACGGGCCACCGTATTTTGCGAAAAAAACATTTGCCCCTGACTACTGGGACCCACCAGCTACATCTTCGCACGGAAGGAAGTGCCTGACAGTCGGGACCCACCTAGTCGAAGCGTACGTAGCTTTGTCATTCTGGTCGCGAACGTGTACGTACATATATATTGGTGGATGTAGAGGCACGCACACGTCGTAGTAGAGGCGCACACGTAGCATGTACACATACGTACAGCGGCCAGGGTGCAAGAAAGAAAATACGACCATGTATGTGTACATACGGGCGGGATCTCGAACGCCTACTAGCGCATACGTACGGCCAGGGCTCGTGTACATGGCTGGGTCGGAACGGAGAAACAACGTCGTCGTCATGTTCATGGGGAGGCAACGGAATGCGTCGTGTTCATGGGGAGGCAACGGGATGCGTCGTGTTCATGGGGAGGCAACAAAATGCGTCGTGTTCATCGGGAGGGCTTGGACGGAACATGCAATTAAAACGAGGCCTGGCGTACCGCAGAACAGAGGAAACGACCTTGTGTTCGACCGGCCACGTTCAAAACGGGATCCTGTTGATCGGGAGGGGTCTGGCGTACCGCAAAACGGAGGAAACGGACCTCCTACCACTACTAGGGAAAAGCCTATACACAGAATCTTACCAGCAGCGCGCTTTAAAATAAGGCGCTGATGCTAACTAGCAGTAGCGCTCGCGCACAAACCTCGCTGCTGAAATGAATGTATCAGTAGCGCGCCCACTCTAAGACGCGCTACTGCTATAATTGCCACGCTGCCGCCGCGAGTCTAGTTCTAGCAGCAGCGCGCTTGTATGAAGAGCGCTACTGCTACGGACCATAGTAGTAGCGCATTTACACAATAACCGCTACTGCTAAGTTTACTAAAAAATTAGTCCCACCTCGCTTCGTGAAGAGAGTTTGTACCACCTTAAATATGTTACTTCTCAAACTTTCACAACCACTTGTCTTCATTGAACTCTATGTGGAAAATTTGTGGCCGCAATATGAGTCTTCAGCAGTTCCTAAACTGGTGAGGACTCATATTGACAAATCAGATTGTACACAAAAATATCATTGATGATCAATGTATTTTTGATGTCTATTTTTACATGCTGACACATAGCAGTAGCACGCTCTTTGTGAAAGGCGCTACTGCTAGGTCGTTTAGCAGTAGCGCCTTTTGCTATAGCGCGCTACTGCTAAGCCATTCCATCTCCCCCACTCCCCGACCTATCCAATCCACTCACACTCACTCGATCTCCCCCTCAACCCCCACGCCGGTCCTCCCCCATTGCCCCTCCTCCGATCTGCGGTGCCGCCACCTCCTCCTCCTTGCTGGACTCGGTACCAGCCTCCTCCTCCGTCCTCCCTCTAGTCGCCGCTGGCCGGCCCCTCCTCGCTCTGCCTTCCTTCTCCGTCCTCCATCCACTCGCTGCCGGCTGGCCCCTCCTCGCTCCGTCTTCCTCCTCCGTCCTACTCTCTTCTGCCTCCTCGAGTCGCCCCTCCTTCTCCCTCCTCCCTCCTCCATCCACAACCCCTCCTCCCTGCTACATTTTGATTTAGTAGGCTAGTTGATTTAGTTGATTTAGAACATTTTCATTTAGTTTATTTAGTATGTAGTTGATTTACTTGATTTAGAACATCTTGATTTAGTTGATTTAGTAGGCTAGTTGATTTAGTTGATTTAGTAGGCTAGTTGATTTAGTTGATTTAGAACATTTTGATTTAGTTGACTTAGTATGCTAGTGGATTTAGTAGGCTATTTGATTTAGTTGATTTAGTATGCACCATTTTATTGTTATTTTTCTGTACATGGATAGATAGATGCTTTTGTTTTTTTGTAATAAGTTATTTTTTGGCAAAATGTAGGTGCCAATTTAGTTAAATTTGCCACTTGTTTTTTAATCAATTATCTTAGGCAATAGGGGCCAGATGAGATGAAATGTCTTGGTAGTTGGTACCCTCATTTGGTAGATATTTGTGAAAAGTTTTTATAGGTGCCACCGAAATGCTTTGTCCATAAAATTGCTTCTCGCGGAAGAAGCAAAAATAACACATGCTACTGTTTTTCTTTCCTGTGAAGTGAATCGTTAATCCTTTGCTCATATTGCTTAGGAAAATGGCGCCACCACCACCACCACTATGTCGACTGTGCAAGTCAAGGTGCACCAGCAGCCTTGCAACTGGCAAGCTGTTCGGCATCTACTTCCAGCCGAGTTTTCGTCATGCGGCGGTAAGAAATTAGATGATGTGCTTAGTGAATCCAATGATATGCTTAGTGTAGAGTCCAATGATATGCTTTCTGGAATCTAGTCGATGACATGCTTTAGTGTAGAGTCTGATCACATGCTCTTATTAGTGTAGAATCCAATGAACTATTAATAGTGTAGATAATCCATATATACTTATTAGTAGAATTCATGATTAGTTAGTACAAATGCGTAGTACTGTGTCTTTTGATAGAAAAGAAATCTAGACTTAATAGAAATATATTTGCAAGAGTATGTGCGAGGCTATTTATTAATTGATATGTTTTTCTTATTCAGGAATTGCCAAAGAACCTATCTGTGAGTTGTGGTATCGAGCCCGATGAAGAAGGCTCAGCTGGAGTACGCCTTACCGCAAGGGGCTCCGTCGCCACCTGTACTTACCGCATGGAAACAGACGATCACACACACTTAAACTCGGTTGGGTGGAAGAGATTCCTCGTTGGCAAGAATCTTCATGTTGGACATGCCATCCTAATTACTATCAGGAACACCCACCGCCCAGGCTTGAGGATGATGATCGTCGTTGATATCATCTAGAACTACATGTGTGTGTGTGTGGCTATATCATCTAGAACTACATATGATGATCGTCGTCGATATCATGTAGAACTACGTATGATGATCGTCGTCAATATTATCTAGAACTACATATGATGATCGTCGCCGATATCACCTTGTACTGCTTGAGGATGCATGTTGAGTATATATGAAATCATTATCTAGTACTCCCTCGGTTCCAAATTACTCGTCATAGTTTTAGTTCAAATTTAAACTTAAACCACGACGAGTAATTTGGAACCGAGGGAGTACTACCTAGTACCTATAATGCTTTATGAAATTGATATCTAGTAGTACCTAGTATCTAGAAATTGCTATTCATTGAAGCTGAAACGAGGTAGGAAGCCGGGGGGAAATGATGAAATATATAGCAGTAGCGCGGGGCAAGGAAATCGCTACAGCTAATTAATAGTAGCGCGTTCCGAACACGCGCTGCTGATACAGTCCGGAGTAGTAGCGCGTGTACGGACCGCGCTACTACTAACAGTTAGCTGTAGCGCCTTATTGGTAGCGCGGCTGCCCGCGCTGCTAATAGCCCCAAAACTTGCGCTACTACTAGGGTTTTCCCTAGTAGTGTACGGTCGAAACGGGGGTCCTGTTGATCGGGAGGGGTGTGGCGTACCACAAAACGGAGGAAACAGACCTCCTACTATCGAAACGGGGGTCCTGTTGATCGGGAGGGGTGTGGCGTACCGCAAAACGGAGGAAACAGACTTGTGTTGGAGCGCTACGGTCGAAACGGGGGTCCTGTTCATCGGGAGGGGTGTGGCGTACCGCAAAACGGGACCCCCTCCAGGACGAAAAGCCCATTTTCTGTCATGATTTTTTGTCATAGAAGTCGGAGCCCACCACATCTATGATGATACCGGGTTTTGTCACAATTATCGTCATAGAAGTGTCATATGCATGACAGAAAAACAATTTAGTTTGGCCCAAAATTTCACGGATGTGTCTTTTTTTTGTAGTGCGGGTTCGAGAACTATGATATCCCAACATATCCATGTTCCAACCTGGAACAACTCCAACTTCACCTGCAACTAACAACGCTATAAGAGGGGCTGAGCAAAGCGGTAACATAGCCAAACAACGGTTTGCTAGGATGGTTGAAAAAGGTTAGAGGCTATCATGGCAATTTGGGAGGCTTGATAAACAAGTGGTAGGTAGCGCAAGATAACGACAGAGCGAACAACTAGCAAGCAAAGATAGAAGTGATTTCGAAGGTAATGTTCATCTTGCTTGAAATCCCGCAAGGAAAAAGAACGAGTCCATGAAGAAGAAAAATGGACATAGTTGAACGGATCCTCACAAACGCGACGTTACCGGAACTAACAAGAAGAAGCAACACCGGAAAGGAGCAAACAACATGGTAAACACACAAGCATGACCATGGCATGATGCACAAACAAGTATGATGCATGTCTGGTTTAATGAGGCAAGGCATGGCAAAGTGCACAAACAACACTACAAGTTAAGTGGAGCTCAATATGTAACAAGTTGCATATTGACGAAACACCACTGAGGGAGTCCTGGATTAGGGGGTCTCCGGACAGCTAGACTATATCCTTTGGCCGGACTATTGGACTATGAAGATACGAGATTGAAGACTTCGTCCCGTGTCCGGATGGGACTCTACTTGGCGTGGAAGGCAAGCTAGGCAATACGGATATGTATATCCCCTCCTTTGTAACCGACCTTGTGTAACCCTAGCCCCTTCCGGTGTCTATATAAACTGGAGGGTTTTAGTCCTTAGGACAACATACAATCATACCATAGGCTAGCTTCTAGGGTTTAGCCTCTCCGATCTCGTGGTAGATCAACTCTTGTACTACTCATATTCTCAAGAATAAATCAAGCAGGACGTAGGGTTTTACCTCCATCAAGAGGGTCCGAACCTGGGTAAAACATCATGTCCCCTGCCTCCTGTTACCATCCGCCTTAGACGCATAGTTCAGGACGCCCTACCCGATATCCTCCGGTTTTGACACCGACATTGGTGCTTTCATTGAGAGTTCCACTGTGTCGTCGTCATTAGGCTGGATGGCTCCTTCGATCATCGATAGCGATGCAGTCCAGGGTGAGACTTTTCTCCCTGGACAGATCCTTGTATTCGGGGGCTTCGTACTGCGGGCCAACTCACTTGGCCATCTGGAGCAGATCGAGAGTTACACCCCTGGCCACCAGGTCAGGTTCGAAAGCTTAAACTACACAGCCGACATTCGCGTAGACTCGATCTTCGACGGATTCGAGCCCTTTCCAAGAGCGCCGCACGGTCACGATGAGCATGATTTAGCTCTACCATCGGACAGTGTTCAGGCAACCGCTCCGACCCTCAATTCGGAGCCAGTTGCGCCATCCATGGACGGGTGGATAGACCCCGCCATGGAGGCCGCACTCTCATCGGTGATCGAGCCGAGTATCGACCTTACCCTTCACGGGAGCCGTGACGCTGAACTACCGGATTCTTCCCCGACCATGGACTCCAAACCGCCTGTGCCCGTGCCTATCGAATCCGACTGGGCGCCGATCATGGAGTTTACCTCCGGGGATATTTTTCAGCACTCGCCCTTCGGCGACATACTGAACTCATTAAGGTCTCTCTCCTTGTCAGGAGAGTCTGGGCCGAACTATGTTCGGCAGGATTGGGATGCAGATGACGAAGAAATTCGCTGCCCACCCACCACCCACTTAGTAGCCACTGTCGACGATTTGACCGACATGCTCGACTTTGACTCCGAAGACATCGACAGTATGGACGACGATGCAGGAGACGAATAGGAACCACTGCCCACAGGGCACTGGACGCCCACTTCATCATATGATGTATACATGGTGGACACACCCAAAGAAAACAATGACGAGGAACGGAAGGGCGCAGCGAAGGGTTGTTCCCTCAAGAAGCAGTCAAAGCGGCAGCGTAAGCGCCGCTCCAAATCCCGCCTCGGCAGAAACAACGGTCATATAGACCCAGCGATAGAGCAGGGTGAACCATCGCCCGACCAGGGAAACATGGAGAATCAAACCGAACAACCCGAACCCGTCGAAGATAATAGTCCGGACGACATCACACCAAACAGGCACCCGGAGCAACAGAATGCCCATCAAAGGCTGGTTTCCACTGCGAGGAGTCTGAAAAAGCAGAAGAAAAGGCTCAGGGCTGCACAAGACACACCCAGAATTAGATGGAGTGAAGTACTCAACACTGCAGTGAAGTACGACAGTAATCGCCACACCAAGAGCTACCCGAAGCGAAAGCTGCTACCTGAATTCGATGAGGAGGCCTTAGATCCCCCGCAATCAAAAAACAAAACGGCCATCCAGTCGGATAGACGACCTCGTGGCCAACATAGAACGGCAAACGACGCCGCACATAAGCCGGTACGCGATCCACGTGAGGACTCACATCAAAAGTACGATGCAACCAGTTCCATCTACGGGCCACGCAAGCGCGCTCCAGCATGCAATGCAACAGAACAAACATCCCAATACCACGGTACACCCAAATACAGGGGTGCCGCACACCCCCTATGTTTCATCGATGAGGTGCTAGACCATGAATTTCCAGAGGGATTCAAACCCATAAACATAGAGGCGTATGATGGAACGACAGACCCTGGGGTCTGGATTGAGGACTACATCCTCCATATCCATATGGCTTGAGGAGACGATCTCTACGCCATCAAGTACTTACCCCTCAAGCTCAAAGGGCTAGCTCGGCACTGGCTTAAAAGCCTCCCCGAAAACTCCATTAGAAGCTGGGAAGAGCTCGAAGACGCCTTTCGGGCAAATTTTCAAGGGACCTATGTCCGACCACTGGATGCAGACGATTTAAGTCATATAACTCAACAGCCCGGAGAGTCAGCCCGAAAGCTTTGGAACAGGTTCCTCACTAAAAAGAACCAAATAGTCGACTGTCCGGACGACGAAGCCTTAGCAGCTTTCAAGCACAGCGTTCGAGACGAATGGCTT
This sequence comes from Triticum aestivum, assembly GCF_018294505.1. Classification (NCBI taxonomy): domain Eukaryota; kingdom Viridiplantae; phylum Streptophyta; class Magnoliopsida; order Poales; family Poaceae; genus Triticum; species Triticum aestivum. The sequence continues at coordinate 495,394,599 of NC_057797.1, forward strand.
GCCAGACACCTCGGCCAAGAAAAGCCGAGAACAATGGCAGCATTAACAAGCCTCATGACCCGCTTTTGCGCGGGCGAGGACAGCTGGTTAGCCCGATGCAGCACCAGCAACCCAAGTACATCCGAAGTCAGGGACGGAAACGGGAAATCACGACGCAACAAAAACATGCGCCGGAATAAAGAAGACAGCCCGAAGAGCACAAGGGTAAACGCCGGATTCAAAAGCTCTCGTCCAGGTCAGCAAAAGGTGCCCCCAAAGGCAACAGAGACGAACTGTCTAGCCTAAACAAGATTCTGGATCAAATATGTCAGATCCATAGCACCCCCGATAAACCTGCAAATCATACCCATAGAGAATGTTGGGTCTTCAAGCAGTCCAGCAAGCTCAACGCCGAACACAAGGGGCAGGATACACCAAGCGAAGACGAGGACGAGACTCGCAAGCAAAGCACTGGGGAACTGAAGAAGTTCCCACCAGAAGTCAAAACAGTAAACGTATTACACGTGACAAAGGGGAGAAACAAAGCGGCACTCCTAGAGACACATGCCCCAGGGCCTATCACCGCGGAGTCCTGCCACTGGTCATCCCAACCGGTCACCTTCGACCATCGTGATTACTCAGCAAGTATCCGGCACGCAGGATGGGTTGTCTTGGTATTAGACCCAATAATTAACGGATACCACTTCACACGAGTCCTGATGGATGGTGGCAGCAGTGTAAACCTGATATATCAGGACACAGTCCGCAAAATGGGGATAGACCCAACAAAACTTAGTCGCAGCAATACTACCTTTAAAGGAGTAACGCCAGGCCCTGAGGCCCATTGCATGGGCTCCCTGCTACTAGAGGTTATATTCGGCTTCCCCGATAACTTCTGTAGCGAAAATTTAACATTCCACATCGCTCCGTTCCAAAGTGGCTATCAAGCACTACTCGGACGCGAAGCTTTCGCTCGCTTTAACGCAATAGCGCATTACGCTTCCCTCATGCTTAAGATGCCTGGTCCATGTGGCATCATTACAGTAAATGGAAATATTGAGTGCTCCTAGCGGGCGGAAGACCGTGCGGCTGCCTTGGCAGCCGCACACCAAACGGCCTCACCAACTAAAGCATCTGACAGGTCGTTAAGACCACGGACACGGTTGGACGAGTCTGGTACTACTATATGTAATTGATACAGGTTTGATGGCTATACCCCTATTACAATACAAGGGGCTCAACGCACGCGCACAAGTGACAATCAGGCTCAACTTCACTCATATTGTTTATTTAGTATAACTTACCTTTTGCACGACAACTTTTCAATTAAGTTCCTCTCTTTTTCAGATGACCATCGTGCTACACCCGTCCAGAATACGGCACAATGGAGACACAAGCGCAGACGTGCAGCAGGGACCCGTTCCAAGGATTATTTTTAGATTAAGACCCTGCGTAAACCTTTTTTACTGTCTCTTGTTGATACACATCCCTCGGATTCTCAGTACAATTGAGAATGATGCTGACGTTTTGGCATGTGGCCATGTCAGAATATTGCACGTACCTGGACAACAGGGGCTAATTACAAAGGGCACTGTTTAGGCCCGGTTCACACCATAAAGACCGAATACCTTAGGGAGTGTTCGGCGTCGTGAGCTTGGACTTATATGCATCAACTCCGAATCATGTCTTTGGTCAAATGTTTGGTTTGCCTGGCTCCTGTGTTTTGCTGCCTTACGTTCCGCTCTATCGGCTAAGGCGGCACCCGGAGAACTACTGCGATTGTGCCCTGCTTCATCCGGACGAGCACCTCTTTAGAGAAAGCCGAAAACTGACTGTCATGATATAGCATGAGACTGGTCAACCACTCGAAGACCTATCGGAATCTTCGGGATTCCTTCGCCTTAACGAAGGGCCGTTTCCCGGCCAGGCATGTACGCACCCCGAATTCGGATGAGTGCGGAGCCACCAGGGGCTATGTAGTAGCCCCACTGTCAAACTCCTCTGGCTAAGTGAAAGTGTTAAAGCATTATAGTCTGGTTGCCTAGTTCGCTGCGCTATCACCTCCTTAATGGACCAAGACGTTGGGTCAAGTATGAACATGCGTCTTCTGCGAACACCCCCGCATTATATGCATGGGGGCTGAAGCCGACGACTGCAATCTTTCAGGTTATGTACATATATACATAAACGGCCGCAGAGGAGGTATCATAATACTTTCGGGCAAAATTATAAATATAGCCTTGATAAACTTAATGAAACATTGTTTTTACAATGGGAATACATGTCACTCAAACATAATATTCTTCGAGCACTGGGCCTCTATCGAACGAGCGCCTTCAAGAACTTCTTCAAAATAGTGCTCGGCAGCCACTCGGCCTATGGCCGAACCCTGCGCCGCAACAGTGGTGGCATCCATCTCCGCCCAGTATGTTTTGACATGGGCAAGGGCCATCCGCGAGCCTTCTATGCATGTCGACCTCTTCATCGCATTAATGCACGGCACCGCACCAAGGAACTGCTCCACCAAACTAAAATAGCTGTTCGGCTTTGGCCTTTCCGGCCACAGATGATCCACAACAGACCTCATGGCGAGTCCAGACAATCTATTCAGCTCGGCCCATTCGGCAAGCCGATCAGTCAATGGAAGCGGACGCTCTGGAAGTATTCGGCCGCATCGACAGCACTCGCCGCCAAGTCCAGATATGCGTCCGCCGAACTCCACAGCCGGTCCAGAGGGGCATACTGAGGATCCCCAAACTTCCTCCGCAGCATAAAGGGTTTCTCAGTCGTGATATCCCTGGTTTGAGGCAGCTCCTCCTTTTTCGCTCTCATCGTAGAGCGGGTATCTTTGGTCGCCTTCGTGGCCTTTTCCAGGTCCGTCGCCTTCGCCCGGTTTTCTTCTTCAAGAAGCTGGCAATGGTCGGCAGTATCTTTTAAATTTACATCCATCTTGGCCATTTTCTCTTTGCTCTCGCAATGTGCGGCCTGTTCGGCCCTTAACTCTTCGGCCGCTTGCAAAGCAGCCGCATTGCTACTCCTTGCTTGCTCCTTGGCTCGGGCAAGCTCCGCCCGAAGGGTCTCCACGGTGGCCGCTCCATCTGCAGTCACAACATATTAAAGATACTGGCATCATGCTGCTCTTATTATGTGACGATGAGCAGAAAGGCCACTCACCCTGTGCCTCGTCAAGCCGCTCGTTGACAAGCACGATGTCGGCATCTGGCGCATCCAGCTGCCGCTTTAGTTCGGCATACCCATCAGTCCGGCTAGCCACCGGAGCCTCCACCACCTGCAAATAAAGGCGGTCTGGTTATTGCCTGGGACTATGATCCTCTGCTTGCTGCCGTTTTCGATGACAACCAGAGTCTCAGGGGCTACTATCTACACAAGGCAGATCTAAAAATGTGTGGTACTTTAAAAAATATACATCACTTCACGTACCTCAAAACCCGTCAGTAGACTCATAAAGGCTTCATGCAACCCGCTTTCGGCGGACGAAATCCTTTCAATCACCGTACCCATCAATGTGCGGTGCTCTTCTGAGATAGCCGCCTTCTCCAGCAGATCCCTCCGTTAATCCGACCGTGCACCAGACGATGTCGGACTCTTTTGATTGCTCTCTTCGAGAGCCGGATACTGAGGACTTCGGGTGGCCACAGGATTACCTTCTAGCCTTGCCGGATCAGGAGAAGCCCTCCGCGACGACACCTCAGGGTCGCCCGCTTCGTAAGGCGATGTGGCAGGGGGAGGCGTTTCGCTCTCCATCATCTCCGGAAGAAGCCCCCGAAGACGAGCTCAGCTGAGAAGGGCTAAGATCTGAACTGCAAGATAAATACTTCGGTTATTTTCCCCAGAAGTAAGGTAAGATATCTTCACTATTAAATACCTTTTGATTACTTACAGCTCGTTAGAGGGCTGATCCCCGCGCGGACATTGTGCGGCAAGAACACCCTCCGAGGCAGGACCCTCTAGCAGAGATTTCTTCTCCCGTTTGGAAACCTTGATTTCCGGATCTTCGCAGGTAGTCCTCTTCCTTCCCCGGGGAGAGAGAATGTCAGATTCTTCCCCTCGGTTATCCTCCCTCGTGGAGGCGCTCATTCCCTCGGTTGGAATAGGTAGCGACAGAGGCCCACTTTCGCCCTCTTTATTCCCCCCTTCATCTTCCTTTGAGGGCACCTGACAAGGTGCTGGCTGGAGCATTATTTCTAGCACCGGATTGTCCAAGCCTTCAGGAAGGGGGGGGGGGGGCGAACACCGGATCATCTTTGCCTTTGTTATCCAATCCTGGTCAAAGAGCGATTCTTCAGAATGATGTCATGATAAATAAAAGGACGGTGTGTTCGGCCATGGGATTACTTACTTGGGCAGCGGTGCGGTTGCTGCTCAGGCCCACGTCCTCGGTAGTGTCCGGACACTCTACTTGGGGTCCGAAGAATGATTTTTACATCTCCTCGTGCGTCATGCCGAGGAAATTCTGAATAGTGCACGGTCCTTCTGGGTTTAATTCCCACATGCGGAGGGGCCGACGTTTGCAAGGCTGGACTCGGCGAACCAGCATGACTTGCTTTACCATAACCAGACTGAAATCTCCCTCGAAGAGATCTCGGATACGACTTTGTAGTATGGGCACGTCCTTGGCTGGACCCCAGCTCAGCCCCCTGCTGATCCATGATATCAGTTGTGGTGGAGGGCTCGAGCGGAAGGCGGGGGCAGCTACCCACTTGGCACTTCTGGGAGCTGTGACATAGAACCACTCCCGTTGCCACAATCCGGACAGCTCTGGAAAGGAACCTTTGGCCATGGAGCGTCATCAATTTTGCTTATTAGAGCACCTCCGCATGCTGCGTACTGCCCCTCGACCATCTTCGGCTTCACATTGAAGGTCTTGAGCCACATGCCGAAGTGAGGGGTAATGCGGAGGAAGGCCTCACACACGACAATAAATGACGAGATGTGAAGAAGGGAATCCGGGGCCAGATCGTGAAAATCCAGCCCGTAATAGAACATAAGACCCCTGACAAAGGGATCCAGAGTGAGGGCTAGTCCTCAGAGGAAGTGGGAGACGAACACAACGCTCTCGTTGGGTTCAGGTGTAGGGACGACCTGCCCTCGGGTGGGCAGCCTATGCGGAATTTCGGCGGTCAGAAATCTGGCCTCCCTCAACTTCTTGATGTCCTCCTCCGTGACGGAGGAAGACATCCACCGGCCTTGAAGGCTGGATCCGGACATGATTGAAGGTCCGAAGCACCTGACCTTGGCTTTGGGTGTTAGAACTCGAGGCGGGGGAGGGATTCGATTGAGCATGGGAGGTAAAAAAGTAACAGCCTTGTCCCTTTATAAAGAGGGTGAATATCAAGCGTCCTCCTCGTGGCCGTTTGGGACTTGCCTAAAATCTAGGAGTCCTAGGCACGGTTGAGAATCTCGTAATAAGGGGAACACGATCTTTGCTTTGACAAGACATGTCAAGAAACCGCCTCGCGTTATGTGCGGAGTTGGTTAAAGAAAAACGGTTCAAATAATTACCGGGCCGTGGCATGATGTCATGCTGCCAAAACGTGTCTGCAGATTAGATTTGTGGTAATATTATTCTCTCTATGGTGGTATGTGGAACTTATTTTACAGGGTCGGACACTATCCTTGTATTCAAATTCTTCCGTGGTGTATTCGTAGGAGGAACCCGCCTTGCAATGCCGAAGACAACACTGCGCGCCGGACTCATCATCATTGAAGCCTGGTTCAGGGGCTACTGAGGGTGTCCTGGATTAGGGGGTCTCCGGACAGCCGGACTATATCCTTTGGCCGGATTGTTGGACTATGAAGATATGAGATTGAAGACTTCGTCCTGTGTCCGGATGGGACTCTACTTGGTATGGAAGGCAAGCTACGAAATACGGATATGTATATCCCCTCCTTTGTAACCGACCTAACCCTAGCCCTTCCGATGTCTATATAAACCGGAGGGTTTTAGTCCGTAGGACAACATACAATCATACCAGAGGCTTGCTTCTAGGGTTTAGCCTCTCCGATCTCGTGGTCAATCAACTCTTGTACTACTCATATTATCAAGAATAAATCAAACATGACGTAGGGTTTTACGTCCATCAAGAGGGCCCGAACCTGGGTAAAACATCGTGTCTCCTGCCTCCTGTTACCATCCGCCTTAGACGCACAGTTTAGGACCCCCTACCCAAGATCCGCCTGTTTTCACACCGGCAGTAGTCGTTCACGTTCTTAGTCGCACAAGTTTCCGTAGATGTTCGGGGTCACGGCGAGGAACCTGACATCCGCGGAGGCTTCGGGGGTCCATAGTAGTGGGACTTGGCAAAATGCACGTCGACGGTAGTTGTTCTTGTATCACCGTGGAAGTAGTCGTACTCGGCGATAGTGGTACTTGGTGTTTCATTCAGTACTCGTTCGAGCATCCGTGTGGTCTTGCGGTGGTGCACTTGGCGAATTCCACGGAGGTGGTCTTGGCAGGCAATGAGCAACTACGTGGTGTATAAACGCAACAATGGACTTGGTGCAGAGGCAGGGGGACAACGCAGGCGGGTGCTCGAACAGGACTTGGCGCCGGTCGTCGTCCTCTCATACTCGGACGGCAGAAGCAGGGGACTCCGCTGGTCGAAGGGCGTGGATGGAGCGGACGAGCGGATCTGGGCTTGGGATGACTGGTCCTCGCCAAATCGAAGAAAGAGCAGCGGCGCAGCAGAGTACAAGCGGCTCCCTGGCCACGGCCTTCGCCGGCGGCGAGCGCGGGGACATGTGAGGGAGGCCGGGATCAGACCGGACACTGGACGAGAATGGGGTCTTCGGCGCTCGATGAGGACAGAGCCGACGGCGGAGGGCGGTCTTGGGCGCTGGGTTCTGACTTGGAGACGACGACAACGAAGCCGAAGTAGGAGGGATGGAGAAGCGCGTGGGGAAGAAGAGACTGGCACGGTCACGGTGTGGGGCTCGCACGCAGGGCGGCGGAGCAGGCTCGCGGTGAGGATGACCGGGAGCAGGGGTGGGCGCTGGGCGCTGCGGTGGAGGAAGGAGGGGAACGAGGGGTGAGGGAGAGAGTGGGGGTTCGAGAGAGATGGGGATCGAGAAGGACGAGAGGTGGCAGCGCTGGGGATCGAGAGGGAGTGGGGTTCGGTCGGGTTAGGGTTAGGATAGGAGGGGGGTCGGCTGGGCCTTGGCCTTGGGCCGACGCTAGTGGTTGGGAGGCCCAGGTGGGCTGTCTCTCTTTCTCTCCTCTTCTTCTATTACCTTCTCTTTTATTTACCAAAAACAGTAAATAGCAAAGAAAATATAATGAGAGAAAAAAAGGATTGGAGAAAGAATTTGGGCATGGGGGTAATTTTCTTGAACTTGCAAAACTGCGCAGGTTCCAAAAAATAGAAGAGAGGCATGCTTGAAAGATGTAAATTCAAACTCATTTGAATTTCATTCAAATAGGTTTGAACTAGGACTTGGTTTGAGAAGTTTCCAAAAATGTTAAGATTTTTTGGTGGAGCTCAGGAAAAGATGAAAGAATTTATGGGCGAATTTTGAGGAGCAAACTTGAGGCAGAAAAGACATGGGGAATATTTGCAACTGTGTTATGGTTAATTCCAGAAGAATGGAATATTTATTATAGCTCCCTAATATTGGTAGGATATGTTGTAAAGAGAATCACCATGTGAATTCCCTCGGTTTAAATGGAATGAAGATCCATGCAATTTATTTAGTTGAGTTGCAAAGATTAATGACATGATGACATGATGCAATGTAGAATATGCAATGATGAATGCAACAAGCAAAACAAAACACACGACGAAACTCAGAAAACATGGAAGGCATCTGGAGCGCCAGTCTTGGGGCG